>NC_141341.1:20250000-20285000 GCF_037954235.1 Aulostomus chinensis | reverse complement strand
AGGGCTACAACTCAGAAACCGCTGCAACTCCCTTCCTCGTGTCATGTCAAAGCCACTGACCTGAGAGTTCATCAAATCACCAAATCAGAGCTCCGGTCAACACATGAAGAAGAAGAAGAAGAAGAAGAAGAAGAAGAAGAAGTGGAGGAGGAGGAGGAGGAGGAGGAGGAAGATGCGCAGCTGCGTGTCCTCCCGGGTTGGACTGACTCCGTCACACACACCAGCAGCTCTGCTTGAACCTGCAGCAGCAGCCCGCCGGCCACCGATCACGCTCATCACCACGAACGACACTTCCTGTCAGCGCCTCCATAATAAGACAGTACACAGAGAGAGAGAGAGAGAGAGAGAGAGAGAGAGAGAGAGAGAGAGAGAGAGAGAGAGAGGATATTTCTCCCGTCAGTATGTTGTTTCTAGGCTTCATGTCCAACAGCTTATACGTATGATTGATTTATGCTTTTATTGTGAAAGCAACCTGTTGCCTGGAGCCCCTGTGGCAGATGTGTGCAGATGTTCCATGTTTTGATTCTATCAGCCAACACTGACGCAGATAAGCAGAATCTCAGACAGTGGTCCCCTCACACACGCTGGTTCAGACTTCCTGCTGTACTCAGTGTTGAACCGGTAAATGCAGTAAAGCTCAAAGTACCAGAATATTCAAATAGTTTACAATGAAATTACAACCGCAGGAACATTTTTATCTCTTTGGATCATTGACATGGACAAACATGCAGAACTGTATTGGAATATTGTTATTGTGGACAAGGGTTATGTTAAAATAAGATAAGAAAAGATAAGATAAGACAAGAAAAGATAAGAAAAGATAAAATAAGACAAGAAAAGATAAGACAAGATAAGATAAGACAAGAAAAGATAAGACAAGATAAGACAAGATAAGAAAAGATAAGACAAGAAAAGATAAGATAAGACAAGAAAAGATAAGAAAAGATAAGATAAGACAAGAAAAGATAAGACAAGATAAGACAAGATAAGAAAAGATAAGATAAGACAAGAAAAGATAAGAAAAGATAAGATAATAAAATATAAGAAAAGATAAGATAAGACAAGAAAAGAAAAGACAAGATAAGACAAGAAAAGATAAGATAAGACAAGAAAAGATAAGATAAGACAAGAAAAGATAAGATAAGACAAGATAAGACAAGATAAGAAAAGATAAGATAAGACAAGAAAAGATAAGAAAAGATAAGATAATAAAATATAAGAAAAGATAAGATAAGACAAGAAAAGAAAAGACAAGATAAGACAAGAAAAGATAAGATAAGACAAGAAAAGATAAGATAAGACAAGAAAAGATAAGATAAGACAAGATAAGACAAGAAAAGATAAGATAAGACAAGATAAGACAAGAAAAGATAAGATAAGACAAGAAAAGATAAGAAAGATAAGATAAGGTGGTGCAGTGGTCCTCACTGTAGCCTCACAGCAAGAAGGTTGTGGGTGGAGCCCCGGCTCCATCGTGGGATCTTTCTGGGTGAGTCTCCATGTTCTCCCTGTTCCTGCTGGGTTCTGTCTGGTACTCCAGCTTCCTCCACAGTCCAAAGACATGCAATTGGAGACTAGGCTGATTGGATGCTCTAAGCTGACCGTAGGTGTGAATGTGAGTGAATGGTTGCTTGCACACACACACATAAGTATGTATCAGGAATGGGGGACTCAAGTTGACTGACTTGACTCCAGTCAGACTTAAGTCTCCAGAGTTTTGGAAGATGGGAGGCACCCCTGGCACCGCCGTTCCCAAAATCCTAAAATTTGGCTTCAAAGAATATTGGATCTTATCTTAACCATTAAAGGCTTCACAAGGAGAGGTGAGAGGTTGCTAGTTCGTTCTTCTTATCCTGAGGTGAGCTGACGTCCCATCTCCTCAGGTCAAGAGTGACGAGCGCTCACTGTCTGCGTTACCAACCACCTCAACTTTGAGTCATGCTGACGTTTTGGTTTAAGCTTCTCAAATAACAAACGATTTGACTAAAATACGGGATGATTCAGTTGGCAGATCAGTTCTGGCTGGTGGCTAGTTTGCTAGCTGCTACTTAGCTAGCTGCTACTTAGCTAGCTGCTACTTAGCTAGCTGCTAGTGTCTGCAGGCTCAGGGCTGTGAAGCGTAGTTAATGAATATCTAACTTAGTTATTTATTGTGGGTATTGTCCTGAAGACAGTTTGAGAGGTACGGAGGAGTACTAGGTCTGGCCATGAGAAAAAAGAGTGAGAGGAAGTTGATTTATCTTCCATCCTGCACGTCGAGAATAAAGTTGAAGTATCAAGAATAGAATTAAAAAAAAGAAAAAAGTCGAAATATAATGTCTGGAACGAATGTCCTGAATGTCTTGAATTCTCTTCCGAGCTTGTGTGGTTCATCCTTCGGAACACTTGCCGTTTTCGTCACAGTCTCTTCAAGTCCTCATGCTGATAGCGACAGTGTGTTTGTGGGCTACAAGAGAAAGGGTTTCTTTGTTACTGAAGCCGATTTCATCAAACTGCATGCACGGCGTTTAGTAGAAGCAGTCGCACGCGCTGGTTGGTAGAGTCTCAAAAGGTCGACTTTAGTCTCGACATTTCAACTTTTTTCTCAAAGTGCATGATAAGAAAATCTGCATCCCCTCATTTTTCTCTCTCATGGCCGGCCCTCATGCTCCTCCACAGAGAGGAAGGGTTGAGCTGCAGGCCGAATGGAAAGTAAAATGTCTTCTTAAATGTCTTCTTAGTCCAGAAGAATGGACAAAACCTTTAAATGATTTAGATCAAAACATTTTGTTCCAGTGTTACCGATGTATTTATTGGAACACTATGCAATTCAAACTTGAGCATGCATGCACACACACTCACTGCTCTCTCTCAGACACACACACACACACACACACACACACACACACACACACACACACACACACACACACATTCACAAATACAAGGCCTGATTCCACTGTTTCTATTTCTCTCTTTGAAGCCGCTGTGGACACAGAAGTCACTTCTGTTCAAGTTCACTCTTAAATGCAATGTTTTTTTTTTTTGCGAAATATTTAAATATTTGTAACAAATAAAAGTTCAGCACTTCAAGATGTTTGTCTTCCAGCTTATTATAGTTTTGTGACTTGACTTGACACTCAAAAAAAAAACAATGACTGGAGACTTGCTTGAAAATTGAGGGTTACACAGTTATATATATATATATATATATATATATATATATATATATATATATATATATATATATATACAGTATATATGTGTGTGTGTGTGTGTGTGTGTGTGTGTGTGTGTGTGTCTGCATCAGAGGTATATACAGGCACCCACATTCACGTGCAGTCCAGGAGTCCCGGTCTCTTCGTTCTTTTCTTGTCCCAGATGGATTGAGATATTGAAGAGTGCAACAACCTCAAGGCTACCTGCTCAGTTCACCCAGAGTGCTGCAGCACCAGGAGAACAGCTGTCCTCAGCTGGGGATGTGTGTGTGTGTATGTGTGTGTGTTTTTGACACTTGTAGTCACTTCATCACACTCAGAATACAGCGAGTACTGTGTAGATCCATGTACAAGGTCATGCAGATGTCTTCCACAGTGAAGAAATATGTTTCATATACTTCAGATGACTTATGGACAAGAGAACCTTTGACTGAAATACGGCCCAACCGAGGGGGGGGGGGGGGTCCACGCATATCTCAGCTGCTGTGAATCTGATTGCACTGAAGAATCGTGAGTGTTGGTGTGAGACCATACCTGGAGGACGTCCATGTGAGACACTCCTCTTTGCTGCTGCTATAACTCAGACAGACAGCCTCAGATAAGCCCCCCCCCCCCACACACACACACCCACACCCACAATCCTCAGTCCCTGACATAAATCAGAGACGTGTCTCGTTCTTTCCTCTCATTCATCAGTGTTGCCTGATCAATATCCCACGTGCTTATTGAGTACATGGATGAGCGTCCACACATACCTCTTACGCTCTGGATTCTCTCTCCTGATAAAAGGAGTTTCCTCACGCTGGGATGCTCCGCCCCCCTCGTCCGGCAGACAGGAGCATCGCTGCGGGAGGCAGCAGAATCATTTCTACAACTCTGTCAGTTGTCAGATTCTCAAAAGCTTAAAAAAACGGAACTTGAACGAGATCATGTGACAGTGTCAAAAGCTCTGGAGCTCCTGCCATGCTGACTCCTACACACCAAAATCAATAGTACACACCGACTATTACTTCTGGAGACATATGAGGTAATACAAGTATGTGACACCACTGCAAATCAGATATCCCATGAATCACTGCAGCAGTGACGACGACAACTAGCCGATGACCGAGGCAGCTCAGGTCGAAGTGACGTGTCTTCACACTGAGCGTAACATGTATGGCTCAATTATTGTATGTACATGGTTTCCATGGTTACTGGCTCCAAGAAGGCTTTCTGAAAGTAGTGGGGTGACGCCATGAGCACTGAGGCCAAAAAGATCCAAACTTCCGAGGATTCAAGCAAACACGTTGTTGGACTGACGGTTTGATCAGTGTGTGTTTCTAAGACGGAGAACAGCGAGCTCCGCCTCTCATGATGCTTTAGAGTCACTGCATTCTTCATGGGTTTGAACCCAAACAGGCTCAGTGTGCAGCAGCTCCACGCTAAGACAACAGAGACATCAGTCCACCGCCGTCCTGGGACAGCTTCCTGCTGCAGCTCCACTTACACTCATAGAACCAACAGGCTTTTACAGGCTGCACATCCACAGTCCTTCTGAACACAAGGCTGGTCGACTCCTGCTCAGCCCTGGACACAGCCAAGGAGAGAACACACACACACACACGCACACACACACGCAGACACACACACGCGGACACGCACAGACACACACGTGGACACACACGCAGACACACACACATGCGCACATACACACACACACAAATACAAACGCGCACACACACACACATACAAACGCACACACACACGCACATACACGGACACACGCGCAGACACACACACGCACACATACACGCGCGGACACATGCGCGCGCATACACACGGACATGCGCGCACACACGCACATACACACGGACACATGCGCGCACACACGCACATAAACACACGGACACATGCGCGTACATACACATGCGCGCACACACGCACATACACACGGACATATGCGCGTACATACACATGCGCGCACACACGCACATACACACGGACATATGCGCGCGCACACGCACATAAATACACGGACACATGCACGCACATACACACGGACACATGCGCGTACATACACATGCGCGCACACACGCACATACACACGGACATATGCGCGCGCACACGCACATAAATACACGGACACATGCGCGCACATACACACACGGACACATGCGCGCACACACGCATATGTGGTGCTCCCTGCTCCACCTGTAACAAGCATGTACATGATGAGGGTCACTCTACTGGCACTGATAATAACAACCATTTTCTTTACTGGCAGTAGACGTTCCTCCACACGTGGTCTTTTTGCAGCCATAACCGATCATGTGATGACAAAGACAAGCAAGCGTACAAGATATGACATCGAGAACTGTGAGACCGGTACAGCGCTGCAGGCCCGGTCCTGGCAGGGCCCGTGGAGGCGGGGCTTCTCCAGCCTGACTGACATGGCAGTTTTGCACCCAAACACAGCGGTGTTGTGGAGAGAAAGGCACCAAGCCCAATCAGTTCTGCGGGATGCTTGGAGTCTGCTGGTGCAGTCAGTACAGTTCTGCTGAGGCACTGAGTGGTAACCGACCGGAACCGGGCTCATGGCGCCTTGTTGCACCAGCACAATTGTTGCATCAGTGCGCTGAGACATTCGGAGCCACGAGCTGTTTCCAGACACGCGGCTCCTTGAACTTGCCGAGATCATTTGTTAAAGCTTCACGTGGCTCTGACAGCTTCATTCAGGGCCATGATAGGCATCTGATCGGTATGTGGAGGTTGTTTCAGACATGTTGGCTCACATTGCGTGATTACGAGCTGCTGCACTCACCGACGACTTCAGTGTCCACCTTGGTATGTGGAATATGAACTAATAACCTCCAGAGGTTAATGGGTCAAACTCAGTCAGCTTTACAAGGTCCGCGGCGCGGCCTTGTCAGTTATTGTGGTCATTTGGTTAAAAAGCAGAATCATAAAGCAGCTCTCCAAAAAACCCCAAAATGGTCTTGAAATATGGATTCAGCGAGAGCAGGTTCATCACCGTCAGAGCGACAGAGATTCACACGCGTGGCAGCAGCACAAGGAAACAGGCTGACAGCGAATTTGGTGAATTCCTTTCAAGATGAAGATGATTTAGTCTGGCGAGTGTTGGGAGGGTCGTTATACTTGACAGGTTCAGGGGTGTCACGGCGTTAAAGCTGCAGTGAAACCTGCCTCGTTCTGCCACGGAGCTCAAAGAATTTCACCTAGGAGCTTCAGAGCCGGCGACACCAAAGGCGTCTCCACCTCACTCAGGGAACACAATGGACCTCACATACGTGCCACGTTTAGGAAGTAGTGTTTCATTTTAATAGGAGATGCACATATCTTAGCCTTGGAGGGGAACCTGGCCTGACAGCTGAACATTCCTCTTCTAATTTCTAGTCAAGATTTAAAAAAAAAAAAAAACAACATGCAGAAAATCCATAAACAGACTGGAGAGCGAGAGAGAAGCGTGACCCGCCCACACCGGCAGGTTCTGAGACGCTCCAGGGGTAAGAGCCCCTCTGAGCTGGTGCAGCATGCAGACAGGTGATGGTGTGCAGAATCGAGCAGCAGCACTCATTCCTTTCTTCCAGCCGAATGAAACCAGGTTCTGGTTCTGGACTTGTGCTCGAGGGGGTCCACAAATGGTTCAACTCATGAACCCTCTAAGACCCGGTTTGCTTTTCCACTCGCAGAGTTGGAGCTGCGTCATGACATCATTTGGCATCACTCTCACTTCCACCAACAACAATGGACGTCTGTCTTTCCTTCCAAGCGCCGGCCTGTGGAAACAACAAGAACCGGTTCCAACTTTAGTGCCTCCAGGCTAAAACGCACTGATCGTCAGATGCATCGCTGTTATGTAATTTCTACAAGAGAATAAGAGACCAAAATAAAACAGAAAAGTGAGGGAGGTGGAGATGCAGGAGCGCCCCCTGCTGGACAAACCACGTTACACCACTTATTTGGAGATGTATACGCTGATATGATAGGTCTGTGAGGGGCCGCTAACCTGATGCAGCAGGCGACAGTGGGCTCTGATGATTGACACATTGAGGTGCACCACCCATGAGGAGACACAGCCAGGTAGGGTCCTGGACAGGTCTGCACCTGGTGGTGCAACCTGAGGGGCCCCAAGAGAGACGTGGGGTGCTGTCCCAGAGGAAGAACACCCGCGGGACCAGGGGTGAGACAAGGAAGTACTCAGTGCTTCGCCCGCAAATGGAGCAGAATATAGAAGAGAGTCTGAAGGAGGTCTGGGACCGGATCAGAAGCTTGCATGGAACCCTGGGGGAAGGAAGACCTGATCTGGAACCAGGAAGACCTGATCTGGAACCAGGGGAGCGAGAAAGGGAAGGAGAAAGGAAGGTTCTTTTGGGACACATTGGAGCGTGCTGGAGTCTGCTGGAGGAGGAGCAGAGGCTTGAGGAGCACATCAAGAGTCAGGGATCCTGGGAAGAACGTCCCGCTCAGCCAGCCGGGACAGGAGCCCTGCAGAGTACAGAACCGCTGGAGCTCCGTGGAACGTGGAACCGGATCTGAGGACTTTTGCCTCGACGCATTTAGAAAGTTGGACCTTTTCTGTTTGGCCGTTTCAGTTTGACTTGATTGAAGTTACTACCAAATTCTGGTCCAGATGAAAAAGGCTGTGGTTCTGCTTTCGTTTTAGTGCCTCCGATCTCTGCTAGAACTTGTCCTTTCATGTTCTCCTCACACATCCCTTATTTCACAGGTTCAAGTCAAGAATCCACGTGTCACGTGAATCCTTCATCTCAACACAGAATGTGGGCACAGCTGACAAGGATAAGAACCATGACAGTCTCTGAGGGGCGTGTGGGCGGAGCCGACGCTGCTGCGATGTCTTAACTTGCTGGAAATCGGCAGCTGCGTTCCCCAAGGCTACTACCCCCCCCCCCCCCCCATGCATGTGGCAGGGACCCACTTGGGGCTTGGCCTGACGCTATCAACCTCTTTGGCAGTGACACCCACATCCACACGCTGGCTCGTTGATCGACGAGGCTTCCTGATGGGTGCTGTTAACACCGGGCTTCTTCGCCCGGGGGTGTGGACGCCGTCCCGTAGTGGATCAAGTTACTCTGGGGAGGAGGCGGCAACGACCCACAACAATCTTGTCGTTATGTAACATTAAAAAAAGCAACTGTGGGGATGCCCCCCCCCACCTGTAGTCTCACCTGATCCACTCCATCAGTTACTGATGCACGCTGTCACGAGTTCTTTTCTACCTTAGTGGAACCTTTCTGACGCCGTCTGCCGAGCCCAGAAGCTGCTGCAGCTGATGACGTCACACAAGCGGACCCGAACCCGCCTCTCTCTCGCGGTGCAAAGCAAAGCGCAAACGCAGCTTTTTCACGTTTATAAGCCATGACAGTCGGGAGGTGCGGGAAACCTCACACTCCCGCGCGGGAGGATCACGCACGCGGCGGAGCCCGAGGCCGCGGCGTGTTTTTAATTCCACGTTCAAGTTGTTTACGAAGAAAGATTAAAAACTTCAGAAAGGTCATGAGAAGGTGACAGATGGGGTTTCTTGAGTTGATGTGTCATCTTGTCTTTTTATTTTTTTGATGGTGTTTGAGAGGTGTTATGCTTTGGTAGCCTAGCAACAGTAGAGGCATGACAGGAACCGTGAATCACTGAGCTGTTGCTGGCTGGCGTGTCCTCATCTGACCGTGACGTGATCCGTGACTAAAAGAAACAGGAAACACTTTTTCAACTGTTCAGGTTTTTTTCTTTAATTTAACTTCCAAAACTCCCTGTGACGTCACAGACACAACACAAAACTGTTCACAACAACAACAAAAGCAAAGAAGGCCCACGTCCAAGTGCTCCTGCGGCGAGCGCTCATCCGCTGGCGGCCACCTGGAAGGGGTAGTGCTGGGGGAAGTCATGGATGACCGTCACAGCCTCGTTGTACAGCTCCAGGTCTGGGGACAGGAGGACAGAACACACTGACTACGGCACAGCTCGCAGCTGCAGGGCGCCGCCTGCCCGGCGTCTGTTCCACCTACCGAAAGAGGCGCCCCTGTCCTCCCGCAGCAGGTTGTAAGTGGCGGCCATTATTGCACCCTTGTTGGACACCATACCGACGACCTCCACGATGCCGCTCAGCTCCTCCTCCAGCTAACACACACACACACAAATGGGATTTTTCAGAATCAGAATACTTTATTCACCCCCAAGGGGATTTCTGTTTTGTTCAGGATGTAGCAATAACCCCCCCCCCCCTTCACAGGTGAGTTCAGGTGAAGGACACAGCTGTGTGAGGGAGGCAGACACCCCCGCGCAGGCTGCAAACTTTCACTTTTGCCGAAGCTTATACTGCCCCCCCCCCCATCCCACTCATGCACGGCCCTGACCCCCACTCCACCTAGCATGATGCTGGCCGATATTCAGTCAAACCCGTTAATGGTTCGTCAACGTCAACTTTAGTAAATACCAGCGTCACGGGGGGGGGGGGGTTGGGGTGGGTCGGTACCGCCCGTCTGCACTGAGGAACAGGAACAACGGAGCAACAGAGACCTCTGCTGGACCAACGACGTAACAGCACCTGAGGGTCTGTTCAGCATCATGAGCGCAACACACGGTTCTGGACTGCTAGGGAGGGGGGAAACGGGAGGGGGGGGCAGACACCGACAGCTTGATCAGGTGCTGCAGTGCCGGTCGTCCCCCAGGTGGCGCGTTCCGCTCCTGAACTCTCAGAAGACATTTGGACATTAAGCCAGTCGATTTAAGACAAGAACGAGGGCTGCCTTCGGTTCCGTCAGCAGGACCCAGACAAGGCTCCTGTCCCTGGCGGTTCCACCTGCTCTTATGAACACGTCACAGAGGTCTAGACAAGGACCGGACGGGACCAACAACTACTCACAGGTTCGTTCAGTTCCACAGTGGCAGTCTTGCCCTCTCCATCCACGACAGTGAAGGATTTCCCGGTGGGGTGAACCTGCGACGCAACACAAAGGACGGACGAGCACATTAGAGACGTTCCGCTCAGCAGGGTAGCAGGCGGTTCCACCATGCTAACGCTAAAGCTAACCATAACCCGCTCCCACCTTCTCAACCCGCCCCAGGAAGCACACAGCCCGGTTGATGTGCTGCGACAGCATGGAACAGTTGATTCGAGGCCTCGGGACGTCCAACACCGACATGTTGACTGCTGGCCGCGGCGGTGCTCCTGTGTCTGGATGGGGGACTTGATACCAGCGCGGGAAATACGTGGGTGTATTCTTCTGTGGCACAAGGTGTCCCGCACGGGCGGGGCTTATACGTTGAAGTGCCTGGCCTTCTGTTGCGGAAAGCACAGAGAAATAAAGCAAACGCCTCTTTGTTATCACGTGATACGTTTGATGTGCTCTAACATTTTGGTCCCCGGCAACACCGATGATAGTTCCGCTACATGATGAGAGGCCATATAGCGGAACCTTTGGTGATTCTAACTGGTTCGTACTTGAACACGGACGGTATTTAGGTCAGTTACGTCAATATGACACACACATAGAGTAAAAAAAACAGAAAGTAAAAACGGCGAGGTGCTTAGGTTGTGTCACCTTGTGACTAAAAGCTTGAAGAAGCTGTTAAACGACTGTAGCTGGATGTCATGGCAGCGCATTAAGCTAACCAGGACGAGGTTTTAGCCGCTTTGTGAACTTCAAGACGAGGAAGAACCACAGGAAGAGCGCCATCCCTGTCAGAGGTAGAGCTGGTGTCCTGGTGTGAAAACAGAAGTTGAAGCTACAAATCCAGTGTTGTAGAGAGAAAATTCAGTTCTTAAGTGGGCTCGGCTCTTCCCATCGATGCCAAATCTGGAATCATAATCCAATAAGCTGAGTTAAATTCTTTATATCCTAACAGTTTCTCTCCCCGTGGCTCTCAGCTGGAGGTTTTCCATATCCTCCTTTTTAGTGTTGTTTTGTAACTTAATGACCCGAGTGTTGCTTTTATGAACAAACCCATGATTGCAGTTAAAGTTAAAAGTGGCCCAACTTATATTCAACTGTGAAATAACTGGCACAATAATTTTCTCCACTCAGGACAACCATGTTCAATTTCCTTGGTTTCCGTAAAGATTCGAAGAGGTCAACATCCGAGAAGGAAGTGGATGGAGGCTTTGTTATCATTGGTGAGCAACTCAACCTGATTGAAGAGCTGCAGGGGTTCCGCACTGGAGCGGCTGATGGTACACTGAGGATTACAGTGGTAAACCATCACCGCAGGCGTCTCAGGGCTCGTGGCTGCTTCGTCCATCAAACTGTCCCGTCAGTCGAAACTCCACTTTATTTAGAAAGTTGCTTCAAAAGTGAGATGACATCAGTCAGCGATTTAAACTCTGCACCTCCTCAGCATCATACCTTGGCTCCATCACTCCTCTTCTGTAGAGGGTTGGTCCATGTTGTTGAATGCTGTGTGTGTGTGGGTGGGTGTGGATCAGGTGGCCCTGTCAGTCTGTCACAGGTGTTTTAGTCTCTGAGTCACACTGAGCTGCTGATCCAGGAGGCGTGCTGAGTCATTATTTCCTGATGGGTGACTTTTGTAATTCCGTGATCCCAATTGTTCATGTATTTCCTGTCTGGGCCGGATCCAAACGTTCAACATCACATCGCACGAAGAGAGAGATCTGTTCATGGTGGGGTTCTCTTCAGGTGTGTGGGGAGGTTCCTAGAATGTGACTCAGGGAAGTGCAGTTTTATCTGCTGTGGCTTTAGTGGGCGGAGCTGCTGGTGCTGACACAGATGGTCTGGAGCTCCGTGTTACTGTTGGCAGGGACAACCAGCCGAGCTCCCAGACGTGCTCACCAAGCTCCCTGCTAACCACCTGTCATGTTCTCCTATCAGGTGTGACAAGAAATCTGTATTAGAACCTCCGTGTCTTCTTTCATGTTGGAAACCAAGACGAGTCAGCTGGTGATCAGAGGCTCTGGGCTTGATGTAACCTCCTGAAGCCTCCTCCTCCTTTGGGAGTCTCCTGTGGAAACGTGAAGCTGAGGTGGAGGTGATGACATCGCTCAGAGTGAAGTCACTGGGAGGGAGTTTGACCCTGGAGAGGAGAGGGGGATAACAGCGTTCCCTTCACTCTTCAGCCTTTCAGCTGCTTAAAGCAGCAGATGGAATCCCAGCAGCTGCTGAGGTTCGTCAGGGTGACATCCGTCTGTAGCCACGGTGCATCATAGCTAACATGGCCAGCAGCAGGTGGAGACAATTAGCAGGGTGTTGTCTCTCAGGTGAGCTATGATTGGCGGAGTCCGATGCTTGTTTATTAGTGGTATTACAGTACAGGTGCTCTGGGACCTGGAGCTGCCCATTTCTGTGTATCACATTTGTTAAAACATGAAAATGACGTTTTGCTTCGTAGTGACATTGAATCCTTGAGTGACCATGGCTTCTTGTCCATGATGTCACAAGGGGTTTTGGCTCAGGAGTTGCTGTTGTTGTGTGTTTTGCATGTTGTGGTAATTTAAAGGCAAAATCGTCTGGGATCCCATTCGCCTGGATCTGTGGGTTGAAGGTGCTGAGGGTGTGAAATGTCTCTGATTCTCGTTCTAAGTTCTGGTCTAAGGAGCAGTAGAATGACTCAGAATCAGAAATATCACCAGGAGGAAACTGTGCATGTTACCATTGCATTAGGTTCTAGGAAACCTGTAAGAATGGAGAAATAAAATACCTCCATTTATATAATAATGTGTACATTCTACAGAAATGCAAAACAAAAATGATAAAATGATTGTAGAAAAACGTCCAAATCAGGTCTGTATTTATACAGGACCACGGAAAAGAAACTGACAAATGAGAAGTGTGTATTTAAGCTGAATTTGCGCACATTGATTGTCACGTCCAGTCAGCAGAGACCAGACGGATCCGTGAAGAAAAGCGTTTCACTGCAGGGGAATGAAATTAGTTTGTGAGTGGGAAAGATGAAAAACAAAGCTTGTTCCCTGGTAACTCCTGTGCCACACACACGCACATGGGAGAGAGAGAGAGAGAGTGTGTGTGTGTGTGTGTGTGTGTGTGTGTAAAACCAGGTAGGACTACGTGTGTTGGTCCATGTTGCTCTGGATAGTGCAGCTCTCACGTGCAGGAAGCTCTGACACGTAGACTTTGGTCTGCGACTCAAACGCTTTGTGCTGGTGGTGATAAGAATGTACCAACATTACACCTGAGTCTGACCACACCTCTTTTTAAGATCACCAGCACCACCAGCACCACCAGCACCATGTATGCACAGATAAAGGCTCTATGTGCTAAATTAAAAAAAACGAGTGACGCCATAGCAACAGCCAGTGGAGGGGCGGGGCATGAAGAGACTTCAAATGGTCTACACGTGAAACCAGGGGGGATCAGTGAGGTTGTCTTGTCGACGTAACACCTAGAGGATTGAATAGAACCGATCAGAACACAGTTGCTGACATCATCGGTGTATATGATGTCACTCAGGTGTTTCATTTGTGTGCAGGAGAAACCGTTGAAGAGCAGAGGAGGAAGATGCAGTCCATGAACGTCGCTCAGCCGTCCACCAACGTCATCGTGCTGCCCTCAAAGGTGAGTTTGTTACCTTCTGTGGCGTCTGCTTCTTTCAGAACTACTGTGACTGTGAATGCATCCTGGTGTCGGCCCAAACAGAACACTGTCTCCTGCCTCTGCGCCGGTCCAGGACCTGCCTTTAGTCGCCTGAGTCTACGTGTGTGCTGAGCAGTGAGCATGGACACGTATCACACTGTGTACATTTACTCTGTCCCGTTTAAAAAGTTAAAAATTCAAGTTTTCATCAAGTCCTTGTGTCTGTCGGGCAAGTTTAGTATTTCAGATACGACTGCTACTACTACTAATAGCAGGGCGGCGTGGCTCAAAGGTAGAGCGGCTGTCTAGCAACCGAAGAGTTGCTGGTTCGATCCCCACTTCCCCTGTGACCACGTCCAAGTGTCCTTGAGCAAGATACTGAACCCCTGATTGCTCCTGGTGGCCCTGTGACGGACTGGTGACCCGTCCAGTGAGTACTGGTGACTGGACCGGGAAACCATCAGGGAGCCCAGAACAGTGATGGGATATTAGCCTAGCTTTGCTAATTGCAGGCTAACTGACTCATTTGACTTCTGGGCCAAATTTTTTAGAGTTAGACTCAAAATGAACTCTGAGAATGCTATAATAATAAAGCTTTTAATTTGAAAATCAGTGCACTGGAAGGAATTTTTGTGGGTCGCTAATCCAGGATCAGAAAGCTGCTGATGGAGCTGAAGAAGATCAATTGGAAATCATTGATTGGTCAAATGGTGACCATTTCTCATAGTCAGATAAAATGGTAGGCAGTGGCGGCGGCACCGGGCGTCCCAGAGGAATTGTCGCGTCCTAGGACAGCATCTTCTCTGTATTTGGTCCCACATTTGCCTCTAATTACAAGCTGAGACACAAAGCGGATGTCAGATCCAGATCTGCACAACACAAACACGATGTTTACTACATTTAGTCAACATGCATGTTTAATCTCACACAAACAACATTTGTGTCTGACAACCAACATGTGGAGGGAAGTTTCCCATTTCTGAGGTTCAGAGGGACGAGCCTGGAACCAGCGAGACTTCCCAGGAATGTTCACATTTAGCTCCGCGTTTGTTGTGTGTCCGCACTTCCAGGCAGGTTAGGATCCGTCTTCATATCATTACTCACATTTCAGTTGCCTGCGGGAGCTCTCAGAACCCCTGCAGCTCGACTCAGTGTAGATATCAGAAGAACGTGGCTGGTAAATTCATGAACACGTGACCAGCGTTAGTCAAGCTGTTGTTCCACTGAAGAGACGAAAGACGACAGCTGACGGAAACATCTGGACCGCTGAGAGGTTGCTCGGCAACTAGTGCATGTGAGCGATTAGTGGAGTTTTCATAGTGGTTCTGATTTCACAGTGAACTGGGACGCTCACATGTCTGGAACCTGATGTGGTTAAAGGAGACACTCACAGCCTCTCCCAACTCCAAGAGGAGTAAACAACATGGCAGCCGTGATAAATTACTCTGTAATTCAACGTTTGCAGTTCTTGACAGGATTAAAGCTTTGTTTTTAGCAAACTGCGCTAATCAGAGACAGTGAGTTAGAATGTGGGTCTCAGTTGATCACAGTCCACAAAAGGAATGCACAACAGTGTGAGAGGGTCCAAACGTCTCGCGGTCCTGTGTGTAATCAGCCAGACTGCCGGTCCATAACACCTGGGCTCCGAAGGGTTCGCTCTCCGGTGACCATGAACAGATGCAGCTCATTTCACGCCATCAAGCCTCTCTCTGTGTGGCACTGAGGTGATGACATCATCACAGTCCAGTGACATATTCCACTGCTGATGAGAAAGCAGTGTGTGTCATCAGTGGCAGGCCTGTTGTTAGCATACCAGCTGTTTCCGTTCAGTGAACCAAAGCGCAGGTGAGCCCGTGTGACGCATCAGCCACACGCGGTTGGGTCCCACGCTTCCTGTCACGCTTCTGCAAACGGAATTTTGTCGACTGTAACATTTCAGTTTGCATTATTTGATGGCCGTAAGATTATCAGCCAACAAACCGATGGCAATGATATTCAAGTCATGTATGAGCAGATGAGATTTAAGATCTGGAGTATTGGACCGGACCAGGAACCTGCTGTGACGTTCCACAAACCGGCAGTTCAGTCATTTAAACTGCATTGGTGTATATTTTTGTATTGATGTACTGTTTACTACGGCTTTGTGATGTACCTTTTCATGAAAACAATAATCCCAGTGATAGTGATCAAGAAGACCCTGTGTGAACCCGTGTGGCTCGCAGCAGCTGTGGGTCGGAACGTTAGCAGAGCTGAGGTGTGGATCGGTGCTGCGGTGTAAGGAACTGACTCACACCCGCGGCTGACACAGAGAGGTCGGGAGGTCATGATCGCACCAGTGCTGCCCTCCTCCCCCTCCTGTTCTTAGCCATCACAATGATTGACAGCTGTCAGAATTCCCATTTAAAAAAAAAAAAAACAACTGCTGTGCAGAACAGAAATATTGAGTAAAGCTGCATTTTCTCATCAAATTCTGCTTCACACCGAGCCCAAGCCGTCCTCTTAGTCTGACTCTGAATGATTCAGCTTCTCCTGGTGCTGGAGGTCGTTCCAGGGTCACGGAGCAGTGGCAATGGGAGGTCAGCGCCGTGACCCCCTCTCGTCTCACAGCGGTTCATCATCTCCCTCGTTTCTATCAGGAAACCAGAATAACGGAGAACAAAGCTAGCAGGCATGTGGAAGGCCCACGCGCTTCTCTCCTGACATCGCTTCTGTCTGCTTCTCACAGTCGTCCTGTCCGGCTCCGGCTCCGCCCACCGACACACGTTTCCCTGCAGCTTCATCCACCGCAGAACCCGCAGCCGGGCCCTTGGCGGAGGCTACCCCCACCCTCCCAGACCTCCTCGGGGATGTCCCCTTCACTCTGGCACCCCATATCCAGGCTGTGCAGACGGGCTTCCCCCTCATCCCTGATGTGCTGCTGTCCCGGGACATGAACTACAACCTGGCCAGCTTTCACTACGACTTCACCCTGGAGAACTCTGTGCTTCATAACGCCTAGTCAGGAGTATCAGGGGACCCGTCTGGTAGGTGGCTCGGCCGGACTGGAACCTGCTCCTGGCTTGTAGGATAGCTTCCACCTGAGAACATGTCGACTGTAGTGACTGTAGTGTGTTTATGATGATGTCATCCACCCTCTATGTCATTATTTCTGTCAGCCATGATGATGTTGTACCTGCCAAATGGCCTGCTGAGGTTCGGGCTCCTGGAAGAGGGAACCCTCTGCAGCCTCCATGTTGCCAGACCTCAGCGAGGTACAACGCGCTGCTGCTGACGCCAATGATGGCCATGACTACACAAGTATCTCCGCTATGAGAGAGTCCCATTTTACTGTCGTCTCACTGTTGTGGCTCCTGACGGTTACGTAGCTTCAGTTGAGGCGTCTCAGGTCGGTGGGTGTTTGACTAGACTAGCAATAATGCCAACGAGGAGCGGCGCTGTCGCGTGGGCGGTGGTGTGGTGGCGACTCCAGACCAGATCCATCATGGAAGAGGAGGAGGAGATGCCAAAGGGGTTTGCTGAGAGCTTGACAGTGAGTGAGGCGTGGTGACGGGGTCCGATGTCCCCCCAGCTTCAAACGCCGTCAGGTCTCAGTAGTACCAAAGTCATTGTGACGCTGAGATGACGATGCAACGGCGTGGCCAACAAATCCTCTTCTTCCCTCAGCTGCACTTTGGTAACACAGGGAGACGTTTCCACGTTCAGGAGAAAACGTGGGAAACCAACAGCAGCTCTTCAGCCGGAGCACCTCTGTAGGTGGGGAACGCCGGCCGCATCACGGCGCAGGTCCCCAGCCAACGCCACTTTGGAACCTGCCCAGGTCATATTCCCTCTGAATGTTCCTGTAAGCTTGCTTTCTTCTTTTGATGTTGTCCAGGTTTCGCTGCATTAAATCAAAAATGAATTCTGTCGTCAATGCGATGCAGGCTGTGTTTCTTCTGTAAAGAAAGGTCCTGGATGCTGATGGAGACATCAGGTCACGAGCCAGGTGTTGCTTCAGTGCTAATCACCTGGCTCGTCTCTGCGTGCGATGGCGAGTGGTCGTGTCATCAGTGCATCAGCAGAGTCACGCCACTGCGCTCCACACGCCCCTCTGACAGTGATGGTGGTTGTCAAAGTCGCTTCGGCTTCCAGGAGAATCTTAATGTGGGATGTGTGATACGTGAGTCAGCTGGTTCCGGCCCGTTGGTGGCACGCGGCGCTCAGCCTAGAAGTTCCTGGCTAACCTGGAAACTTTCCAGATCAACATTTGAACCCTAAAATGCCAGATGGGTTTGTTCTGTGTGCACGGCGAGGCGTGTGACTGTACCTGTTGTTGTACTGATAGTGCCCCCCCCCCACGCCATCTTATTGGATGAATATGCAGGAATAGCCGTGAACATGAGGACTGGTCGTCCTCCTCTGTACTGTATCTCAACCTGTTGTGCCTTTAAAAAATACAGCGAATAAACCTTTTCTTGTTCCTCAGAGACAGCACACACACACACACACACACACACTCTCTCTCTCTCTCTCTTCCTGTACCCTGGGTTCTCTGCTCTGTCTTGGTCAACAACTTCTCTCCTAAATAAATTTGAAGTGGTGTTGAACTTGTTTCTGATTCTGGTTGTGATTGAAAATTGTTGTCAGTTATTAAAATATCAAGGTAAAAAAATTGCATCATCACAAGTGATTATGTCACACAGAGATAAGATATAAGACACCGACGGCTCACCGGGGCCGCAAGGTCAGAAATGCTGAATTTCTTAAAGATGTAATCAGTGTTTCAGGGCAGGACATGGAAACCAGAGCTGACGCTCGTCGTTTCAGCGTGCAGTCTTGGCAGGAAGTGATGTCACGACTCCCTCAGGGAGCCCTCTGGAGGTCAGATGATGAACATAATGACAGCAGTGAGATATTTCTCTTTTTCATTTAAGAAAACACATGGAGCCTTAATTAAAGGTAACAGGTGTGCCACCATGAGTCCGGCGCCGCCAGGTCAGGAGTCAAGTTCCCAGTGTTGTTTTATTTCAGGAGAACAGGTGAATTTACACCAAGTCAGACAGCAGCCATGAAGGAAAACCATTCATTCAAAAGCAATAAATAGCAATCGTGGAAAAGCATTCTGCAGTTTGATGTTCTGAGTGGCTCAGAGAGGAGAACCCAAACACTCGTGTCCACGTTCTACATCTGCAATTGTCTGTATTGAACAGTTCAACAGAGGTGGGTGAACTCTGCTGTCAGACATGAGACGTCAGTGACTGCAGACGTCAGGATGCACGTCGTCGTGCTGCTGATCTCCTGCGTTTATAAGGCTGGGTGTCTTGTGATTGACTGATCCTCCGATTTTCAAATTTGCATTGCAAACTTGTTCTGTTGATCGCACAAAAAGTTATGAAAGTAGTTACAAATAAAAAGAGAAGGAAAAAAACTTCCTGGCATTTTGATGGCTTCTCCCTCAGTCGGACACATCTGAGCCCAGTTACCGCCAGGAGGTGAAGGTTCACCCGCACCTGTCCAATCCAGGCCCCGCTGACTGCTCACCTAAGCAGAGCTCCGCCAATCAGAGAGCAGCAGCGGCCTACCTGGGTCACCTGCTGGTGCCGAGCCTGATCAGGGGCCTGGAGGACCAGCAGTAACTAAACCCGAGTTGCATCTGAACTGAACTGAACTGCGCTTCACGTTAGTCAGCAAAGTGTCTCACTGCCAGCAGGGTGAGCGAGAGCCAGGGCCCAGGGCCCAGCGGTCCTCACATAAACAGCCTCGTCGAGGGTCCGCAGCTCCAGCCCAGCGGCTCCCCTCCAGCAGCCCCGCCGCCTCGGTCCGCCTGCAGCCGCAGCCTGTCCGCGCTACGATGCCCGACCAGCTCCTGCGTGGAGAGCAGGACAACCCAACCAGCTCCGCTACCTCCTCCTCCCACCCTCCTCCTCCTCCTCCTCCTCCTCAGTAGCCGGGAGCAACACAGGACCGACGACGTCCCGTTGCTCCAGTCCCGCCAACCACGGTGGAAGCTGCACGGACAGCAGACCGGTCCCCCAACACAGACTCTCGCCTCCGGAGAGCAGGACCGCTGTCGCCGTTCCCCTGGTGCCAGAGGTAATGTCATCCTTCAGAGGAGGTGAAGTTAGTCCGCATCATCGCTCTGGTAGCTACTGCTAGGCTCAGAGGCGACCCTGACGCCAAACTACTTCAGGAAATGTGACAATTCAAGTGTTCGGACAGAAATGAAAACGTTAAGTTCATCTTAAAGCACTAGGCAACGATTACTCGGATAGAAAGGATGTAGTCTTCTATTCGGTGTATCTGTAGTGCTGTATTTAATGCCAGACTCCATTAAAATCTCAACTTTGATCCTTGTCCCCAGCCTTCGTCATCAGGCGCCACGTTGTGTTTTGGTGAACGAAGCTAATGGGAATCGTAGACCAGAGAGCTCAACAGATCCAGGTTCTACATAAGTGAGGCTGTTTATGTGAACCAGATGTATGCCGAATTGTTTAGCGGACGGTGACCGACAAGACCAAGGCAGTATAGAATTCTAAGACCCGTATTACCGTAATACTGTGCTGGATCACTTCAAATTGACCCTTTCCTCGGCTGGATTCGGTTTCGAACCTCGTCAGCCGCCGATGCTAGGCTAGCTGGTTAGCAGTCTAATTGGGTCATAACACGTAAAGGTGTTGATGCTTGCCGTGTGGGCCATCAGATGCCGTCTCCTCCGCCCCACTGACGGTGGTGGAGGGCAGCTCAGCCGCGGTTGTTGTGGTGCGTTACTGTCCTACAATGGCGATGTAAACGGCGTTAATGGATGTCAGATTGTGCCTCCATGACGGTGACGTTCCCCGGCCAGGATGAGGTCCATGTTCCAGGACATGGATGTTGTGGTGTAGTGATGGTGCAGCTACTCTGACGGGCTCATCGACATGACCCGGATGATCAGCCAGATTTCAGCCTGCTGTCAGGGCCTGAACGCGTCAGTTCATCGCTGACATGGAGGTTGTTTACATCAGTGGGCCGTCAGCTGCTGCCTGGGTCTGGCTCCTATGGCAACACAGGGCCTAGCAGTGAGTGTGGGAGGCAGAGCCAGAGCAGGCCAGCCTGTGCTACCACACACACACACACACACACACAGACACACACACACACACACACGCAGGATACACTCCTGTGGACCTGAATGAACCAGGAGAAGATGCTCATGAAAAAGAACACTTTGTTCTTACAAATCCACTCAGTTATCAGCAGCGTTCCTGCACACTGGCTGACACACAGCGTGAGTCCTGGTGGCGCCGATGTGTTTCGCTGGATGACATCAGCCCCGTCACCCGCATGTGTCACCGTGGTCTAGGTGGGGCACGCGTGAAGCCAGGGTGGCACTGAGCATAGCACTCCAGCCCCTGCCAACACACACACACACACACACACACACACACTCTCTCTCTCTCTTGACGAGCATCCATTTGATGAGCTTTCTAAACAGTGCCTGCGTGACCCAGATGAGCCAGTCCTCAGCTGGTGCCAGCAGTTTTCCCTGTCCTCTCTGTGCCCTGCTGTGGATGGATTTGTGCGCTGGACAGAAATGTTTAGATCCGTTTTGATTTTCTGATGAAACCATTTGATCAAATGAAGGACCATCACTACATTCAGTCATTTGTCATGTGTCGTGATTGAGGTTGAAGAAGTGGACCGGAGACAGCTGGGAGTTTGTGTGTGTGTGTGTGTAGGGGGGGGGTGTTCCATCTCCCTGGACTACGTCACCTGGAGGGGACCTATCAGTCTTTGACCCCCCGGTCACCATCGCTGGATCACACCGGTCCCTGAGGTGTACATGAGCATAGGGTTTTCTCTGACCTCCACTGTGACGTCCAGTCTGGAGGTGACCGACCCAATCAGGACTGAGTCCTGACGGTTCTGCCCAGTAGCAAAACCGCTCCTGATTGGTTCTTGCAGTTGATGAAGCAGCTAGCAAAATAGAATCATTTTAAATGATGGCGTCTGTGGAGGCATCAAGCGGTGGCGTTGAGCGTGACCAGCTGGACGAGCAGTTACTGCAGAACCGACCTGGGAACAGGAGGGAGAACCAGTGCGTTCCACTGAGGAGAAGACGCGTTCTGTCTTCCTCCATCTGGGTTTGTCAAGCAGTGGCGCTACACACTAGTACTAGTAGAGTACTAGTGTACTTGTACACAGACAGACACACAGCAGTCTTTAGTCTCCTCCAGCTTTGACTTGGCTCTACTTTTCGCAGTAACCTGTTACTTCTGCGTTATTAAGTCCTTTTATTTCCTTCCACAGGTTAAATGTTTTATTAACTCTCTGCCATTCACAAGATTTTTCTCTTAATTCCTTCAGCAAAGCACACAAAGGTTAAATTTATGTATCAACTTCATGTCTTGGCTTGACAGTCACTCTTTTTACAAGTATGTTTTCTCGTCTTTTTCTCCGATGGAGACGTCTCATGAGACAGAGCCCTGCTCTTCCTCCGATAGGTTTTAGGGTTCTTGAAAGATTAGTGAAAATGTTCTGAAGTGCTAGCAGTAGCTGCCGACCTTTTTAGCAAAAAGCCAATGAGGAAAGAGTTAATGATCTTCTGGGAGCTGGAGGCTCCTCAGTTTTAGCTCGGGAGCTCAGCAGGCTCCTCACTGCTGCTGGTGGAGGAGCCTGCTGAGCTCCCGAGGAGCGCCGGCGCTCGCCAGCGTCTGCCTCCTCCCCTGCTCGCTCTCTCATACGTGGCAAATGTAAATCGGCCACCTTTGATGACACGTGGTGTGAAGTCAGCAGCAGCGTATGAAGTTATGAGGTTTTCAGAAAATCAATTTTAAGTGACTTGACACAAATACATAAAAGAAAGCCGGACCAAGTAACTGGAAGGTTTTTCCCTGCTGCCGTCCCAACACAGCGCTCTGTGACATGCAGCAGTGCCCCGCATTGTTGGGTCTGGAATTGCAGGGTTTTCAGCTACATCAGCTGAGACCGGGGACCCGGGCGTCACTCTGGTCATCTGCTGTCTGCACACGGGCAGTAGGACGGTTAATCTCACGAGCACAGATGCACGCTAGCGTCTCTTTAGCTTGGAAATTTGTCATCATGAGTGAAGAGGACATGTTTTACTAGTAAGGAGCTTTGTCAACTCAAATAACAAGGATGAACCAGGAGGACATTCTGCCGTCTCTCTGAGGAAGACCCTTGCACCATCATTTATTCCATGCATGTCCAAATAGTTCGCCACCAGTGTGGAGACAGAAGAGTGGCTGTGACCATCAGGGCCTGGAGCAGCAAACACAGACCAAAAAACTACAACCAACTCCAATATGTTTGAGGCTGAACCTTGTGTGTGTGTGTGTGTGTGTGTGTGTGTGTGTGTGCGTGCGTGCCTGCGTGAGGAAGTCAGACTCTCATCCTGGTTCCTTGTGTAGCTGCTTAGCACGGTTGGAAGATCACGGCCAAATCTAATTCAGCCCCTTGAGTGAACCTGTAATCCCCTGGATTAATAGCCAGAGGCCCCGCCCCCTACCTCGTCCGCTAGGATCCTCTATTGTTAGAGCAGCTTGCAGGAGGAGCGTTGGCCGGAGGAGCGCGAACGTGTGTGAGTCCACTGAACATCTGGACGTCAGCGGCCGGGCTGGGACGTGCTGCTGCTGCTGAAGCTAACCGGTCACTGTGGTTCTACTTCTGACTGCCATACAAACGGAACCACAGCGGCGCTCGGAGTGGACGTGTCGTGAAGAATAAAGACCCTCCGGTCTGCCGCTGTTGGCAAATTCTAGAACTGTCCTGAATTCCAGAGGGATCGGTTGTTGTGTGTCAGGCTGTTGAGAAGAAAATGATGGTTGGATGCATCACTTGGAGGGATGAACTAGTAAAACTCAATGATTGTTACATTTTTGTGTTAAAATTCTTGTGGCAGAAATCTGAAATGAAATCATAAAAACAAGGCAATTAAAGGAGTGGCTGGTGTTGTACTTCACATGATCCACCTCAACTGTGAACTCTCCATTCCTCTGTCTCCTTCTCTCTCTGTCTCTCTCTCCATTGCTCTTTCTCTCTCTCTGTCTGCAGTTGAAAGGAAACGACCGTCACAGCTGGTGAGGAGTTCAGGGACCATTTGGTGGACTTCCTTCCTGGGCTTTGCCACAGGGCCCCCCCTCACTGGGCAGTGGCCTCGGGACCCCTGTGCACTCGGCCCCTGGTGTACGAAGTCACATCCTCACAGGTAAGCAGTGCAGAGCCTCTCGTCTGGAAGCTCCATCCCGGCTCCGCCGCCACTGCTCAGCGTGTTACAGTAGAAGCTGGCGGGTTCGGTGGCTTGACGGCAGATGGACGCGTTCTGCTCCTCAGTGTCTCACATGCTACTGTCCTGGTCTTCTGCGCCTTCTGCTCTTGTTAGTGCTGAGAGTGACCGAGGTCCACGAGTGGGTCGTCAGTTACGGGCTCACAGTACTGATCCAGATTCTGAAGCCTGTGCAAAAGCACCAGGCTCAAAACGGTAGACGAGACCATCCACCATTCACATCTGTTCGTCGCCCAGAAAGCGTCTCCATCCGTCCTCTCAGGGCGTCTCAGTGCAGTGGGAGGGACGGCCTCCTCCCTCCGGCCGAGGCTCTTCTCTCCACAGCAGTCGGCAGCGCCACACACGGCGAGCAACAGCAACACGTCTTCAACAAGCTCATTGACGTCAGAGCTGTGATTGACACCCGGCACCATGGAGCTGTCACAGCAGAGGTGTGAGGGCGGCGTGCAGCAGCTGGTTACTGGTCACTGAGAACAACGCCCTTTTCCTCCATCCAACCATAGCTTGTCCTGTCAAAGATTTAGTCAACATAAAGATGCGTTTAAAGATATTTTATAACACAGAAAAAAATCAAATTAGTCATTATTGTAACTGCAAGTATGGGCGGGGCCATGCATGTGCCACTGGGGGGCGTAGCTCACCACTACACACCAATCCGTCTTTGAAAATGATTGTTTTATCTTTAATCCTTCCCAACAAGTCAAATGCATCAACAGTGGACTAAAAATCTGACATGCCTCAAGATGGCCACGCCCATGGAATTCCTTGGAAACGGCGTGTTTAAAAAGGGCGCCCATCACTCAGGCGAGCTGTGGAGACTTTGTTCCCACTCGTTGCTCGTGGAACCTTCCAGCTGCAACCAATTGAAAACTGCTTGTTTATAGAGGTTTGATTCAAAAACAAAAGTAGTTGGTGAGTATTCATCCGTCTGTCCATCCATCCCTCCCTCCATTATCCATCTGTCCATCATCCATCCATCCATTATCCAATCCATTATCCATCCGTCCATCCATCCCTCCCTCATCCATCCATTATCATCCATCCATCTGTCCATCCATCCGTCCATCCATCCCTCCCTTATCCATCCATCCTTCCCTCCATTCATTATCCATCCATCTGTCCATCCATCCATTATCCATCCATCTGTCCATCCATCCATTATCCATCCATCTGTCCATCCATCCATTATCCATCCGTCCTCCATCCATCCATCATCCATCCATCCATACGTCCATCCATCCATCCATCCATCCCTCCCTCCCCCCCTCCCTTCATCCATGATCTATTCATCCTTCCCTCCATCCATCTGTCCATCCATCCATTATCCATCCATCCATTATCCATCCATCTGTCCATCCATCCATTATCCATCCATCCATTATCCATCTGTCCTCCATCCATCCATCCCTCCCTCCATCCATTATACATCCATCCCTCCCTCCATCCATTATACATCCATCCCTCCCTCCATCCATCATCCATCCATGCCTGCATCCATCCATCGTCCATCCATCCATCCCTCCATCCATTATCCATCCATCCATCCCTCCCTCCATCCATCCATCACTCCATCCATTATCCATCCATCCATCCCTCCCTCCATCCATTATCCATCCGTCCGTCCATCCATCCCTCCCTCATCCATCCATCCATCCCTCCCTTCATCCATTATTCATCCAGCCATCCATCATCCATCCTTCCCTCCATCCATCTGTCCATCCATCCATCCCTTATCCATCCATCTGTCCATCCATCCATTATCCATCTGTCCTCCATCCATCCATCTGTCCATCCATCCATTATCCATCTGTCCTCCATCCATCCATCCGTCCATCCATCCCTCCCTCATCCATCCATCCATCCATTATCCATCCATCCGTCCATCCATCCCTCCCTCATCCATCCATCCATCCATTATCCATCCATCCCTCCCTCCATCCATGCCTCCATCCATCCATGCCTCCATCCATCCATCCCTCCATCCATCCATCCATTATTCATCCATCTGTCCATCCATCCATTATCCATCCATCTGTCCTCCATTCATCCATCTGTCCATCCATCCATTATCCATCTGTCCTCCATCCATCCGTCCATCCATCCCTCCCTCATCCATCCATCCATCCCTCCCTCCATCCATTATCCATCCATTTGTCCTCCATCCATCCATCCGTCCATCCATCCCTCCCTCATCCATCCATCCATCCATTATCCATCCATCCATCCATCATCCATCCATGCCTCCATCCATCCATCCATCCATCCCTCCCTCCATCCATTATCCATCCATCCATCCCTCCATCCATCCATGTTCCCCCTCTTCTCCTGTTCAGGGTGGTGGGGGTGGAGCCTATCCCAGCAGCCTTCACCCTGGACAGGTCACCAGTCCATGGCAGGGCCAACACATAGAGACAGACAACCATTGTCTCTCCCAGCCACGCCTACGGTCAATTTAGAGTCTGGATTAACCTGGTCCCTCTTGATGTCTTTGGACTGTGGAGGAAGCTGGAGTACCAGAGAGAACCCAGCAGGAACAGGGAGAACATGGAGACTCACACAGAAAGACCCCGTGCTCCAACTGGGGCTCCACCCACAACCTTCTTGCTGGGGGGACACAGTGAGGACCACTGCTCCACCGGGCCGCCTGTTAATATTCAGTTTGAGTCAATTTCCTGTGGTGGTTTGTCTGAAACTGGACTCATTAATACATGTGAAGATCTCAGGACAGGGGAACCCTGAGTCTAAGTGCTCTGTGTGTACATGCATTGTGTTCATGTTCCCTAGGTCCTGCTGAGGTATTTACCCGTAGGTGGAACTTGCAACACTCCAGCATGTAAACAGCAGGTTTCTGGACAAACAAGGAGACCCACTTCATAATGTCTCAACTAAGAGGCTGTCCATTTTTCTTTGCGTGTCTTTGAAGTCCGCTGGGCAACAAGAGATGCCGCTTGTTGTCGGTTAACTTGATTTTGTTTGTGACATCAAAGATGAACTGGAGAGAAGAGAGTCTGTAATACATACTTCTTACATCAGGACAACAAGTACCGTGACTATGTGGTATATACATACAGTACTGTCTTTGAGTGGTACAGGATGTGTAGTATTTCCCGGGGCGTGTGACTGGAGGACGTAGTAGTCATGCGGTTCAGACAGGGTTAGGTAATGACCTCTGAGGAGGGCCCACGCGGTTCTTCTCTCTGTCTCTGAAAGCTTCTGGATGTTATTCACGCGATGCTATTTCAGGTCAAGCGACATCAGCCTGGACGCTGCAGGTCACAGGAAGTGACAGCATAAATGCCCTGAGAGTGATGCCTGGTTCCCAGTCCTGCTCATCACCACCAGCAGCTAACACGTCCCTTGGAATGAGTGCCTGGGGACCGCACACTAAAGGGCCAATCAGAGCAGTTCTGCTGGGGCAACGCTCCCTGAACTCCCCTGCGGTTGTTTGGAGGAAAAATCCACCACAGAGGACACAGAAGGCCACGGCCCCTCAGCACACAGAGATTTGGCACCTCTAAAAGACTTAAAAAAGCTCACACGCTACAGTTCCACTGTGAGCTTGTCTGACCAAACGAAACTGTCATTGCACTGAAACTTTTATGAATGTGTGTGGGCTGGACACACCCCCAGGCACTAGCGCTGTACACCTTTGACCTTCCACATCAGATGGCTTGAACAGGACCCCTGGTGTTGTCCTAATTAGCTAAAGTGGGGGACAGAGCTGAAAGAGTAAGGGAGGGCAGAGCAGAGTTGGAGGACATGCGGCGTGTGTGTGTGTGTGTGTGTGTGTGTCATGGTCTGGAGACCAACCATAAGAATCACTTTCGAAGGCAGAGGACTCCTCCCCTTCAGAATTGTCAGAATCAAACCTACGGGCTGCTGGCTGCACCCCCAGCAATGTTCTCTCCCTCACTGTGTCTTTCACGTGTGAGGTGGCGGTCGCAGTGCAGCGCTCTGATGCCTGGCATGCACGCGCAAGAGAGCGCCAGAGCAGTTTCTGAGGTGAGCGACTGTTCAAACATCAGCATCAGCTCCTCCGTCTAAGGATGAGCGGCTCCTGGCTGCAGAGGCGGTTGGTTTGTTGGTGGGAGGGGCTTTGATTGGCGATGAAGGCCGGCTCCACTACATGACGTGTCACTCAATCAGGCATGAGCATCATTCAACTGCGTGAGCCGTGTTTCCACCAGTAGAGGGCAGTAAGTGTTGAGTTGAAATACCTGCACATGTGGGAGCATCACCTGATGGTTCTTTCACTGCAGTGAAGCTCACAAACGTTCTCTCAGTGTCCTGGATCACTGGAATCAGTTCACATCAAAGGTCTGAGAGGTTCTGTGCTTGGTTCTGGAGTTCTGACTCCGTCGCCTGACTCACTGAACCGACACTCGGCTCCCGGCTCTGCTCGTGATGATTGGGCCTCCAGCATCGCCGTGGCTGTGACAAACGGACAGGCATGTCTCCATCTGCCAGGTTAAAGGCTGAACGTCCTGCTGCTTTAAATGACCTTGAGGTCTTTGCTCGCGCTGCTCGGGGACCCGAGTGTTTGGGCTCTGTGTTCTGTGTGTAGAACCTTCACACACCGTTCCCCAGTCTCAGCAGCTCTGGTGAGTCTCCACACACAAAACATTCCTTCTTTTTGAACTAATCATTTGTGAACAAAGCAACACCCCCTCATTTGAGGGGTTCGCCGGCAGCAGGGCGAAGGCAGCCGAGTTGATCTCAGCAGCCAGATGGATAGTCAGCACAGGTCAGCTCCACCTGTACAGTTCCAGGACATACTTCATGCTGCTCTGTGCTGGGCTGTCATACTTAATTTTCTCCTTTATCAGAAACTGAGCAGGTGTCCAGTTTTTCTGTAAGTCAAAGATTTGCTGTTTTTGAAATGTGGACACAGAGCAGGAGTGTGACCACCATGATGCTTCAGCTTTGGCTGCACCAGGGGATGATTGCCCAACTAGGAGAGCTGGAGGAGGGCAACCTGGCTGCCTCCTACAGCTGCTGGTGAACTCAGACTGGTTCCACAGAACCACCTTTGGATCTGTAGGTTCCCCGTCTGTAGCCACACTGGCCTGCGTCGGTATATCGTCGATGTTCTATCACGTCAACAGTTTCATGAGCTTCAAAGTTACTCCGATCTCTGCTCCAACACCTTGGTGGTGTCTTTCTTGACCGTAATTTGTGCCCACACCTCCCTACCCTGTGATCCTGTCATGCTGTTCAACCTGCAGTGTACACATGCGCGTGCACACACACACACACACACACACACACACACACACACTGCTCTAGACATCCTGTTTCTTCCAGGTTGTGTGACATTTACCACCTACGCCTCTGTAGAGCATCAAAAGCCGGATGACCTCTTTGCTCTCAGTTTATTTGAACAGTTGAAGCTGTGTGTGTGTGTGTGTGTGTGTGTGTGTGTGTGTGTGTGTGTGTGTGTGTGTGTGTGAGTGAGTGCGTGCCCCCGTGTGTGCTCTTACCAGATGAGCTTGACAGCTAAAGAAGTGATTCTGGCCGTCAGCATGCGTGAGAGTCACATGTAGCTGTGATGGTCTTTCAGACTCCTGGATGTTGCCGTGACGGACCAGGAGAGAGGAGGAGCCCCCACCAGTGCTCTGCATCCCGGGGCAGCGCCGAACCGCCCATAGGCCTGACACCACGCATCAGAGAGCAGCACAGGATCACCCTCACCTCCTCATCGCATGTAAATGATTCCCTCCGCTCAGTGGCAGTGTTGTAAGGCATTATTGAGAGTGTAAGACACACCTGAGTGTTGTTACCTGTGTTTGAGGGACGAGCGGTGATCCTTCACCCTTCATTCACCAGCACCAGGGTCTCAGTATGCAGGTTGTTCACCCGCAAAGGGAGCCGGAACCGGCGTGTGCCACTTCCTGCTCAACAGTTGTGACTTATAGAAAGCTGACGGGAGGATGGGGCCAGTTAAACTAGACCGGCGCTCGAACACAGGACACACGAGGATGAAGTGATGAATGTGAACATCCGAAGCAGGCCCCCGTTCCGTCTAGACCGCGTCATGAGTCCCAGTCCTCGACAAACACCTTTCAGTTAAAACTGTGGAGAAGCGTCCGTTACTGCAGTGGAAACCGGCTGTCAGACACACGCTCAGCACCTTCATCGCTCGTCTTCATCACTGACTGGATTTGACTCAGTCTGCAAACAGATACGAGCGCCTCGTCCTCAGTCCGTTCGACTCCAACACTGCCAAGTTCTCCACCACCAAGATGGAACTACTTTACCTGTCAAACATCTGTATAAATGATACATTTGATCATGTGATCAGTCGCCCAGGACGGAGCTTAGTGGCAGGTGTGCACAGGGCCTGAAGGAGCCTACAGAGGTCATGGAGGTCATTAAAGGTCATCAGGGGACACAAGAAGCCTGAAGCTTAGAAGGAGTGACCTTGAAGTCATGTGACCCTGGTGTAGCTCCTCCATAGGCTAACGTTAGCTTAGCACTGCTAACCGTAGCATCCAGGCTTCCAGCATCATCAGAGGGTTCATTAGTGAATATGATCTTGATGAACTCAACCTGGAAGATCATCAACTTCTGTTCCAGAGCTGATTTACTGGTTCAATCACCGCAATCACATGGAGCGATCCTATTGGCTGCTGGGGAGGAACCATAGAAGAAGAGGCAGTGCCAATGAACTGATTTCATTGGGGTTGTAACGTAGTGTTCAAACGCGGTGATGCTCCGTGGAGGCCTGCGCTGCCTCACATGCGTGCTCCATGTTGATGTTCTCGTCGCTTTGTGAATCTGTGGCAGCAGCAAACGAGGAGGACGCCGCTGACGGCGCTTATAACGAGAAGCCCTAAATCTAGTTCCTAATTGGTGTCAATTGACAAAACATGTTAACCTAAGGGAATGATATGATTCGGCACCATGGTCTTTAACATGTTTGTACCTCTCGTGTGTGTGTGTGTGTGTGTGTGTGTGTGTGTGTGTGTGTGTGTGTGTGCGCGTGTGTGTGCGTGCGCGCGCGCTGTAGCACTTTCCATGTCGAAGTCAGCCCAGATGCCGCTGTCCAACATCACGGTGCCGAAGCCCTCCATCTCCAGGGTGCCCAGCAGCATGGAGGGCATCAACCATGAGCTGGAGAAGGTTTTCATCAAAGACAACGGAGAGAAGGAGGAGCTGAAGGTATCTGAGGCAACCCTGGACCCGTGGTTCTGTTCTGGTGGACTCGTCTGACGGGGAGGAGTGTAGATTACTGACCATCAGGGTTCCACACAGTCTTGTGTCCCGTTCCTGGCCAGACGTCACACGTGTCCGTGGAGCTCAGACATCTCTGAGTAGTCTGCTGACCTTCTTGTGTTGGTTGTACTTAGATACTTGCGTAATGTTTGAAGTGCAGTAATTATAATGCATGTTTATCCTGTTGCAGGATCTCATATTGAAATACTGATACTGAGATGTTTTTTTTCCAGAATCCAAACCTTCTAGTTTCCTTCATTTGGAACATCATTAGTGGGCCCTGCTGCTCAGAATCCTCCCCGTCCTGTTCTGTATTTCTGAGTTGTCAGTGTTTATTTTCCCTCTTCATTGATTTCTGTGCTGAATGATGTCAGCCCTGACCCTGCAAAGAACCCCACAGATGACCTGACACCCCCCACCCCACGCCCCTGCAGTGAAGGATCTTGTGTGTACTCTTGAGTGGCATAAAGAGCAGAGGACAGCCTTTGATATTTGTCCTTCGCTTCCACAGTCCCTGGAAGTCCCAGATGGACGGAGGGCACCGTTCCCACCCCAGCAGCGCAGCAGCAGCTCGCGGAGCATGGACACGCAGACCCCCTCAGCCCCCGGCCGGTCCAGCAGCTGCTCCAGCCTGTCACCCTGTCCCTCGCCTGCCTGCCCACCAGGGTCACATGACGGAAGCCCCTACTCCACAGAAGAGCTCCTCTACGACCCTGACAAAGGTTCAGTCCCAGTAGTTAGCTGGTGACATGTAGCTCATGTAGCTCAGCCATGCTAGCATTCTGCCGTCCACCATGTTGGTCTGTACGGATCAATCAGTCTGACATTGTGTAGTGAAGTCGCAGTTGCATGTGTCCTGTTTGTCCTCCGGCGCCACCAGGTGGATATTCGTGCTGCAGCAGCCTGTCACTCTCAGTAACCTTCGTGTGTGTGTGTGTGTGTGTGTGTGTGTGTGTTCACAGACAGCGGAAGCAGCTCACCGCTGCCCAAATTCGCGTCCTCGCCCAAACCCAACAACAGCTACATGTTCAAGCGGGAGCCCCCCGAGGGCTGTGAGAAGATTAAAGCCTTCGAGGAGAGCAGGTAGATGATGTGAGAGTAGCTGCTTTATTCCAAATGCAATCACCTCTGACGCTGCGCTGTCTCTGGCTGTGCAGCTCCAGGCAGTCCACATCAGCGTCCGTGCCCCTCTTCTCCTGCCCCGACAAAAACAAGGTCAACTTCATCCCGACTGGCTCGGCGTTCTGCCCCGTCAAACTCCCCGGCTCCCTGCACCTCACCCCGGCCTCGGAGCCTGAGGAAGATGAGGATGAGTCCCAGGGGGCCGCGTCCTTCTATGGCGCCCCCACTCAGGTCTCCACGAGCACCAGCACAGACGACCCTCCGGAGGAGGCCGGCTCGCCCTCAGAGACTGCAGAGCCCCAGACAGAGAGCCCAGCAATCAGCTAGACCTGAGCAGAGCTGGCCTCTGGCTCCGGGATTCACGCTAGCGACCACCAACCATCACCACTGACTGTCCCACCAACACCTCCCTCTGCTCTGCCGGGGAGCCTCCGTCTCTGTGCTAACCCCCCCCCCCTTCAATCTCTGCATGACGTAGCAACAATGTCTCAATAACCACCACCGCCACCACAAAGACTCGCCACCTCGATGTTGTCCTGCGTAATGTCTGAGCTGCTGCTGGCAGGCAGGGACCTGATGGTTAAAGGTTAAAAGGTCATATGCAGGCATCGGAGGGAAGCATGGGGCACTATGAATGGGGGGGGCATTTTAAAACAGTAGTATATTTGTGCTCCTCTGTCTCAACTTTCACAGTAAGAATAAGCTCTCCAAACATGAACGCATGCACACACGCACACACACACGTGTGTGTGCGTGTGTGTGTGTACTTCTGTATGTATATATACACAGTGTATATGTATAGCTCTATGAGAAGAACGACCGGGGCATGTTTAGGTGGCGTGGAGGCGGAAAGACGCTGCTGTGGTCAGGAGGATGTTCACCCCCCCGAGGGTTGGGCGCACATCCACACTCGCTTCGGTAGCTAATTTGATGACTTCGTCCTGCAGAACTCAACGGGGTTCATGAACAACGTGGAAATGTCAATTCAGAACACGCGCCACCAGGACCGGGATGTTGCGCCAGGTTCTGGCTGACGAGTAGTGACAGCGGAGGGTCTGATTGGTCCGTTGTTAAATGATGAAGTTTAAGCAGATCAGGTCCCGATGGAGTATTGTGATCATCATCGTCTCGCCGTCGGTGTCTTTGTCCCGCCTCTTTGCTCACTTGGAGGCGTCCTTCATCTGATGCCATCAAACTCTTGTAGCGTCAGCCAGCGTCACACGTGAGTGAGACGTCTTCAGTCCTTCAGCTCGCCGCTTGCATCCAGTTTCCAACCAAAATGATGTTAAATAGGTGATTTTTAAGATCTGAGTATTTAGAATATCAAAGCCTTTGTATTGAAGATCTACGTGTCCTGGTCTCGGATCCAGTGAGTCGTCCTGTATCAGACCAGTTCTGGATCCGTTTACTGGGTACTGGATCGGTGACTCGTATTTTCAGTTCCTTTCTGCAACGAGCTCCTTCATCACGGCACACACACACTTGCAGAAACATACCACACTGATTGGAGAGGAGTGAGGTATCGCCCAGCCCCACTACCCAGGTCGCACGTCTCAACTCTGTCCAGAAACGGCGAGGAGGGAACGAGGAATCATTTAGGCAGAGAGATGCTCGGTGTGGGCGTTCGGCCTCGCTTCAGGTACTTCAATCAGAGTCTCTACTCAGGTAATCTGGAATGTATGTCCATACAGACATCTGCTGCTGGACAGATCTGGGCAGATTCGCTCTCATCGTTCATTTCCAAACGAGTCAATGCTTCGTGTGCAGCGTCCGGTCCCAGACCAGACCTGTGATGGTGAAGTGCAGAGCGTCGCCAAGGGAGTGGGAACTGTGACTGACAGCATGTGTGTGTTTGTGTGTTTGTGCGTGCGCGTGCGCGTGCGTGTAGACTGATGGAAGCGAGCAGCTGAGAGGCTCGGACCCTGAACAGCTGGTACCACCCCTGTGATCGATCAGCTCTCTGGAGTCAGAAGTAGCTGACTCAGCAGTGCTGTCACATGACCAAACAGTCCTGAAGCGTTTGGTTCTTTACACAAGCAGATTGGAGGAGACGTACAAACACTTTTGGTCTTACTTGTTGATTTAAATCACAGTTTGTATTCCCAAAGAATCACTTTTATCCTGCCACCGGCGTTTGGTGATGTAATCAAGACCCGAGTCTGGCTGCTGGAACACAAGCGTGCGAGCGCTGACGATGCCGTCTGGTGGGTCGTCCGTGGAGTGAGAAGGCAATGCAGAACAAACTCCAACGCCCCTCAGAGTAGAAACGGAGCCCTGTGGGATGTCCTGATGCTCTGCGCTCACTTCTGAGTCGACGATGTTAGAAGATGGAGGTGCTGAAACCGTGACGTCACTGTAGAACAGTAGACGCCGCCGAACGCGTGTGAAAGTTGCGAAACATTGAGCGCAAATTGGCATCAAGACAGAAAATCTCAAGCTCATCATTTGGAATATTGAGTGAATCAGAACTGTAAATTTCATTCTCGAATAAATATGAAGGATGAGACCGATGAGGACAGCTGCACGCTGCGTTCCTGAGACGGGAGCCTTGGAGGCGCTCTCATCTCGGCTGTGTGGTGGAGAAGTCAGACGAATGAGCACCTATGAGACCACCTGACAGCAGTTCTACCTGTGACATCA
>NC_141341.1:20240000-20242500 GCF_037954235.1 Aulostomus chinensis | reverse complement strand
CTGAAGGAAGACCACAAGTCAGGTCAGGTTTATTTGTGTGTCTCCAAACCCCAACCAAAGCTCCAGCACCTCCCTCCTTCAATGAACCTCCACCCAACAATTCTCCATCAGCAAGCACATCCTGCAACAGCAGCCACCAGAACCTTCCTTTACCAGCAGGAAGGTGGAGCAGATCAAGGATCAGTGAGGACGGAGAGAGAGCAGGAGAGCAGGACAGAGACAAAGACAGAGAATGGAGGAAGACAGAGAGACAGAAGGAAAGAGAGGGACAGAGATAAAGAGGGAGAGAAAGGAGGAGAGACTGATGGACAGAGACAAAGACAGAGAATGGAGGAAGACAGAGAGACAGAAGGAGAGAGAGGGACAGAGATAAAGAGGGAGAGAAAGGAGGAGAGACTGATGGACAGAGACAAAGAGAGAATGGAGGAAGACAGAGAGACAGAAGGAAAGAGAGGGACAGAGATAAAGAGAGAGAGAAAGGAGGAGAGACTGATGGACAGACGGGGACGTGAGCAGGTGGAGCTACGGGTGGCAGCTGGAGCCTCTTCAGGTCTGGAGCCTCCTCCAGCAGCACCAGGATCTGGGATGAGGGGAGAGAAGAGGAGTTAGTAACACGTCTGAGGACAGGAGGAGGAGAGAGAAGCCCAGTGCATCATGGGAGATCCCAGCAGTCTGAGCCTATAGCAGCAGATCGAAGGGCCAGCCTAAGTAGTCCTGACTATAAGCCTGATCAACAAGGAGGTCTTAAGTCTGCTCTTAAACCTAGAGAGGGGGTCTGGGTCCTGGACTGAAACTGGGAGACGGTTCCACAGTAGGGGAGCCTGATAGCTGAAGGCTCTGGCTCCATTCTACTGTTAGAACTCTAGGAACCAGCAGGAACCCTGCATCCTGGGAGTGAAGGGTTCTAGCTGGATCATAGGGGACTAGGAGCTCTGTCAGGGATGAAGGAGCCTGACTGTTGAGGACTTTGATGGTAGAAGAAGAATTTTAAATTCTGTTCTGAATTTGACAGGGAGCCATGCAGAGAAGCAGTCCAGGAGAGACCTGGTCTCTGCTACCAGTTCTAGTCAACATGTGGCAGCAGCGTTCTGGACCAGCTGGAGAGTCTTTAGGGACTTATTAGTCCAGCCTGGTAGGAGGGAGGTGCAGTGATCCAGCCTGGAAGTGACAAAAGCAGGGACTAGTTTGTCTGCATCTTCTTGAGCCAGGATGTGTCTGATCTTAGCGATGTTACGTAGATGGAAGAAGGCGTCCTGGAGATTTGTTGAATGTGGGAGTTAAAGGGTCCTGGTCAAAGAGAACTCCTAGGTTCCTATGGTGGTGCTGGGGGCCAGGGTGGTGCCATCCAGGGTTCCTGTCTCATCAGATCAGGTGGTCCTCAGGTGTTTGGGCCAAGCTCAAGAACTTCAGTTTATCAGAGTTTGATAAAGGAAATGATGGTCCTCCATGTTTTCCTGTCCTTCAGACAGGCCTCCAGTTTAGTCAGCTGGTTTGTTCCATGTGGAATATTTAACCATCTGCGACCTTAAGAGACACAGGATAACAGTTACCCACTTTGATGTTACGGTGCAGGTCTACAGGTGAAGGCTCTCCCTGCCCGCCTGCCTGTGTGTCATATCAGACGCCACAGCGGCCCAGCTTGCTGCCCTCGCTTCAGTATTTGATGTGTACAATAAAACGAGGTGCTCCTCTGACTAAAGGCGTCTGCTAAAACCAGACTGGCCTACTGGTCAGCCCCCGCCTGGGGTCTGTGTTGTGTTTAGACTCTGGTGTGGTTTCCACGTGGAGCGTACGGGGATGAACCCGCTGTTGAGTTTCACTGACTATTTAAATGAGCGGATGGCCCACACGGCTGCAGCCCCGTGGACGGAGTCAGATGTGTCAAATGTGTCAAATCTTCAGCACAATGCTGAAGGAGGCTTTTGTGGAGGGGAGGGAGCTGGCGGCCGGCTGGGCGACCTGCTCCTGGTCTCAGGAGACGCTGGCCCGACTGTCAGATTCAGCTCTTTGTGCGTCCGTCTCATCTCATGGGTGCTTTGTGGAGGCTGGACAGACGGAGCCCACCATGAGAATCCAGACGTCCTTCCTGCCTTGTATGCATGTCAGCTCTCTCCTTTTCCCTGGGAGCCATTTCATTGTCTACCCCCCCCCCCCCTTCACATCAGACGCCTTGAATGCTACACTGATCAAGGAAAAATAATCAACTGCCCTTTTGTTTTAGCAGCCATTTGAACAGGAGAAAATAAACTTATGGTAATGACGCCTTATCACGCGCGCTTCAGACGGTGGGTGGGATGTGATTTGCCATCTAGTAATGCAGCGCCGTCCAGCTGAGGCCCCCTGCTGCGGGCTGAGGCCGGCGGCTGCGGGCTGAGGCGCTCCAGTGCTGCTGTTCGTGGCAGGTTTCTACGATCCAACAGCGCTGTTAAATTTTGATACATGCCGAGTGACGCGGCTGTCGACAAACATGGGTGATTTATGCGCGTCTCGACCATCAGAC
>NC_141341.1:20215000-20235000 GCF_037954235.1 Aulostomus chinensis | reverse complement strand
ATTGACAGATCAGCCAATTCATGGAAATGTACGTAGACACGCAATTACTTCCACTTGTAAAACCACCGATGACCTTTAAATGTGAGCGCAGCGGCAGATAGGAGCTCTGCCTCCGCAGCGCGGTGGAGATCCCTCCGCCTCCCCTCTCTGAGCTGCTTTATCAGCAGCCGGCAAAAGTTCTGCACTTCAGAGGACATTTTCAAGTAGGAGTCATTTTTAACGCTGCACTGCAGCCTCTCATCAGGCGGAGGAGGAACGGCGGCCATGTTAGAATGTTTGACCATCGTGGGAGGAGCTGTGTTACGTGCTCACTCACTGGCAGCTGGAGCTTATACTGCAGTATTGATACTTTGATGCTCACAGACTACTGATTTTATTTATTTATTTCTACAGTTTTAGTTACGGGGACAAACCCTGTTGATGATGTCATTTCTGTAAATATGACAACATGACAGCTTCGCCATCTGGGCACTTTTTTATTCGGTATCAAGTCCTTGAAAAATATCAATATTTAACATCAGCATAGGTGTCGCTGTCACATGACTGAGGAAACCTGGCTGTGACTCCGCCCTCGACACAGACGTGGCTCCGCCTCCATGCAGCTGTTCCTCTCCTGGGCGGTAGATGGACTGCAGCTGTGATTGTGGAGCAGCTGAACCGTCGATTCAGTCACTTCAGGGTGATTGAAGTGTGACATGAAAAGTAAAATGATGTCACACTTCAATGACATAATTAGTTTCATTATTATTTAATCACGGTGGTGCAGTGGTCCTCACTGTGGCCTCACAGCAAGAAGGTTCCGGGTTTGAGTCCCAGCTCGGGCGCGGGGTCTTTCTGTGTGGAGTCTGCATGTTCTCCCTGTTCCTGCTGGGTTCTCTCTGGTACTCCAGCTTCCTCCACAGTCCAAAGACATCAAGAGAGGACCAGGCTGATTGATGCTCTAAATTGACTGTAGGTGTGGCTGGGAGAGCCAATGGTTGTCTGTCTCTATGTGTTGGCCCTGCCATGAACTGGTGACCTGTCCAGGGGGAACCCCGCCTCTCACCTGAAGGCTGCTGGGATAGGCTCCAGCCCCCCGCGACCCTTACTAGTAAGGACTAAGTGGAAGATGACGATGGATTATTTAATCATGGTTTTTCCTGTAAAAATGTACCTTCTTTGCCTTTTTCATGATGACTAATATTTACATTGACATTCTTTTCGTGGCCGTTATGTTCTGAGGAATCTTCATTCGGGGTCTGAACCAGAGCTGAAGCACATCGTTGACATGTTGAACACACACACACACACACACACACACACACACACACACACGAGTGTGAGGAGGCTTCTGGAACGTTCCTCCCTGGGTCCAGAGCACCGTGTGTGTGAGTGCTCCAATCTGATCCTGCGTACGGTTCCTGGCTGACAGGATGGATTTGTCTCCCTGCTCGCCCGCAGGAAGCCAAGAACAAATAAACCTGCAAACATGGAACTGCACCTTTAAATATCCATCAGAGGTGATCCAGCGTGGGGGTGGCGGACTGAGCGGCGAGCTGGCAGTGTGTCATGGCGGACTGACGGAGATGAAAACAACCGTAAGTCAAAGGAAAACAGTGAGGCAACGTGGAGACCCTCGTCTCTTCAGGAGCCAATCAGGAGGCCTATTTTTAGAGGTTGTGAGCGGAGCGCAGTTCAGGCAGCAGATGGTATTTGAGGAGCGGGGAAGAGGCGGGGGCAGGCGGGGGGGGGGGGGGTCGCAATTTACAGGAAACAGATTTTTTCTTCTTGGCAGGTCCTGCAGAGAGACGTAACAGCACATTCACTCGGCCAACAAGCGGCGGCAGGACGAGTGAGGGAGACGGAGCAGAGCGACGGCACCGACACACCACCGCCCTCAGCGGTCACGAGCTGGACGGCACTGGGGAATGTGATGAGGTCACATGTATTTGCTGGTTGTTTGTGTCAGTTTGTGGAGCGGTTAAGTTCCATACAAGAGGAACTTTTGTCACTGCACGTGACAAAACATCTCCCAACTTTGAGAATAAATGAGAATCGTCATAAATGTCCGATGAGTCGTCGACCACGCGTCCATCACTCTGACCAGCAGGTACAGGTTCTGGAAGCACAACTACCAGGTTCGAGCTCCAGCTCTGCCTACGGCGGAACCGTCCCAGCTGGCGCCCCAGTAGGAACCCATCCACGCCACATCTCCAGTGACTCATACGGAGTCTAACGCCGCGAGCGATTGCCATGTCTAAACGAGTCTGTGGTACCTCAGGTCAGGTCTTCAATCTCGTCTCACGTCCTCATCTTCCTCCAGGAACTGAAACATATTTCACAAAAATCAAACAAATTCTTTCCTCTGACAGCAACAGGACGCCGTTGTTTTTATGAGGGTTTCCATCCGCCGGCTCTCTCCGGTGGTTCTGGCGTATTTCACTCTGACTAAACTGTCACGGCAGTTCAGTCCTTCATACCGCAGCGGTGTCACATCAACAAGCTGAACTCTCACCCCAACATCACGACCAGCCCACCCATCTATCAGTGTGACCCTGGCGCCGCTCGCTAATGACCTGCAAAGTGTTTGGACAAGATCCTGGAAGGAGAGATAACGGGACGAGCAGCTGTCCTTGGAGGACGGCGAGACCTGGCAGGAGACGCGGCACAGAGCTGGATGCTTTATGAGACTCACACACACACACGCACACACACACACATTCTACACCTTCATCTGTCAGTTGGCTCACTGGTAGCGTGTGTGTGTGTGTGTGTGTGTGTGTGTGTGTGAGAAATAGTGTACTGCTGGTACGTGCTCAAAGTGAATTTACAGCTAAGCTGAAACACATTTCGCATTTTGAAAACAGGACTGAGGGAACCAGCAGGGCTCTTCCTCGTGAGGAATGAGGAGGAGGAGGGGGAGAGCTTCTCCTCTCCTCCCAGCAGCAGCAGATAACGTGACCAGTGTGGGACTCTCATCTTCCTGTCCTCTGCGTCTGGCCCAGGCGTTTGGGAGGTGCGAGGGCTGTCCTGGAGGAGGCGCCGTCCACCAGTGCCCAGTGGTGTCTGTGTGACTTACAGCTTCCATAAAGCTGTAATAGGAAGGACAATCAGCAGCTTGTATCTGTGCAGCCTTGCAGGCTATTTACCTTTTTATGGAGGTGTAAATTTGACATGTGCCAAGGACCAGCCTCCTTCCACACGTCTTCCCTCTCAGCTCCACATGTAGAGCAAACACATGGCTGCAACAGAAACACGGACGCGGCCAGGGGGCGGGGTCTCCCGTGCTGCTACAACTGGCACAATAAAGGTGTAAACACATTTTATTGTGCCGCGAATTCACTCGAGAGCCAGTCATAATAATTAACTACACAAATGAAAGCGTCTTTTTACATGTTACAAAATTCTGTGTCTCGTCGGCCATGACAGCGAGCACCAGGGAGCATCAACAGAGCTTCTGCTCGCCGCTGGTTACAGGAACAGAATGAATTATGGGTCGCTGCACTGAGGCGAGAGAACAGCGCAGATGTGTCCTCATCTGGAGACGAAGAGGGAATTATTGATCTTAGCGTCAAATTAATATCTGATCCCACGGGCAAAGAGCTCACATGACTGCTGAGGAAGACTTCATCTGAGCCAAACACTGGTCGGTTCCTCTCTGACTCTTGGAAATCAGGAGAAATTCCTCCAAAACACAATTCGTCAATCAGAAGGCTGTTCTCCAGGAGGTCGTGTGTCTCTGAGCGCCGCTGCGCCTCCCTGAAGCTGTCAGGAGGCCCAGGAGATGCCGCAGCCCTCTGCGCTCCATGATGCCATCTGTCTGAACACAGACCAGCCCAGAGGAAGGTGGCCGCAGCGACCAGGTACACCTGCTTCATCAGCGAGTACTTGTCTGCTGCGTGGTCACAAACATGTACATTTACTTCAAATGGAGGCTCCTCTCCGGGTGCGACTGCATCTCCACCACGCCATCAGCAGAATATTCTGGATATTTTCATGAGAGTCAAACATCAGGTGCCTTCTAGAGTTGCTGGCTGAAGCGGCGCTGCGTGTCTGCAGAGGCGGGGCTGCACCCTGATACTATCGTCCGTCCCTGCAGGACCTGTTTGGGGGCGGAGCCAAGCGTGGCGGGACTGTGAACGTGTTCTCACTTTGATCTCGGGCTCTGATCCGACTCCCTCTCCCTGGAGCTCCGTGTGCATTTGACCCCGTTGCCATAAATCCTGGATGCTCGCTACACACGTGTTGTCCCACGTGCTCGTAGAACGCAACACCTGGAGACGCCTGTTGGGACTTTTATGCAAATTTGTTGGTTTGCTGGGTTATAAATCGTTGAAATTGATCTTTTGGTTTGTTTTGGCAAAAGCAACTGAAGACAAATTTCTGCCCTTGAAGGTGAGAGAGATAATATAGACAATAAGGTACCGTCTACTGCTGTTTTACTACACCACACACACACACACACACACACACACACACACACACACACACACACACACACACACACACACACACACACAGTGGTAAAGCAGCAGCAGAGTTGGCATTAAGTGAGGCAGGAAAAGGTCTCGGCTGGTTGAGGCGATGTTATCTCAGGAATGATCCTCAGCAATTAAAATGATGAAACAAACAATAAGAACGTTCTGGAACTTCCTGCTAAATGTCACCGTGACACCAAATCCTCAGCGGCGCCGTTCACGTCTCGGCTACACGCTCCCTGGCAGGGGCGGCACGCTTGAACACACAGCTAATGAGGAGCCCTGCTGCAGCGTCGTCACGTGACTCCTGGGTCCCGTCATCGTCACCAGGAACCGCCCGACAGGGGGAGTGAGGTCATCGTCAGTCTCTGGCCATCATGCAATGATGATATGAATGAATGAATTCATGCATTCATGAGTCCGGAACAAATTCTGGGCTTCACCTGGTCCAGTGTTCCAAGCTGGGAAGCGTCCTGGTGGTTCAGTTCTCAGCTCCGCCTCCAACCCGCCTCTCCAACCGTCGGTGGAGTTCCACCCTCTTTGTCTTTGCTGTTGTCTAATTAGTGAATGTTGCACTGAGCAACAACCAGCAGGAGCACCAGGCAGGTGTCCCTGTGGTACAGGGGAGTCTACCATGCAGTACCATGCAGTACTGCTACACAGTATGCAGTACCATGCAGTACTGCTACACAGTATGCAGTACCATGCAGTACTGCTACACAGTATGCAGTACCACACAGGCAGGGAATGTCCAGGGGAACATCTGGTTACCTGAGTTAACAAGCACCAGCAACCACCCTCAGGCTGGTGTTTCTTCACCTGTTTGTGAGCACGCTCACTTGAAAGGGGCGGAGTCTGCAGAAGATGATGAGAAGAGCTGCATGATGGCTCATCAGTCATGATGATGAAGAGAGTCAACTTACATGCAGTTTTACAGCGCCACCATCAGGTCAAGATGAACATCCATGCAAAGCCAGTTGATTTTTAAGCATTAAAACAGAAGAAGGGAGACAAAGAAGAACGAGGGAGAAGCAGAATGAACACAACAGTGCAGAGTCCGAGGCAGCGAGGTGACGTCTGAGTTCTTGATGACTGAACGTGACAAACTCATCACCAACGGACGCAGCTGGTATGAATATGGCAGTGGGACGGGCTCTCACTACAGGTTTCGCAAGTGGAAATCATAGTTTTTCCTTTCACGATGGAGCAGAAGTGGGAACTACACTTCCCATGGAGCCTTGTCTGCCTGTCATCCTCCATTCTTTTGGAGGGAGTTTTTGAAGCTGGAGTTTTTGAAGCTGCAGATGATGGAGTGAGTTTTAACGGTGACGCGTGGAAGCGTTTTGTTTCCCCGTGTGAAGAAATACAGAGGAAGAAAAGGTGACAGACAGACAGAAAACTACACACGGACACTGTTGGACGCAGGGGACACAAGTGGTGGTGAATGTGAGTTAATATGAGGAGCCTCCCCCCAAGGAAAGCTTCACAATGGTTGAGTCTCTAGGAGCCTGAAACCAGCCCAGGACTCTCAGCAGCCCCAGAGGGATGGATGGATGATGGATGGAGGGGTGGATGGATGGAGGGGTGGATGGAGGGACGGATGGATGGAGGGACGGACGGATGGATGGAGGGACGGACGGATGGATGGAGGGATGGATGGAGTGACAGAGGGATGGATGGATGGAGGGACGGATGGATGGAGGGGTGGATGGATGGAGGGGTGGATGGAGGGACGGATGGATGGAGGGATGGATGGACGGATGGATGGGTTCATTTGTCTTGTTTGCTGGGACTTGTTCCAGAGTTTCACTGGACTGAGACGTTCTGATCTCGCTCCCTAATTATTAACACGTATGACGTCACAGGACTTGTGACTTCTAACGTGACGATGAGTTGAACTGATCAGCTGATTAAAGTCAGACTTGGTTTGGAGTCAAGCATCACAGCAGGACTGAGGGTCATGGATGCAAAACTGCTGGTTGCCTTGGCACCTGGCAGCATCAGGGGTGTGTGTGTGTGTGTGTGTGTGTGTGTGTGTGTGTGTGGAGGTGAAGACAACAAATCTTCCTTTGTTGCGGTGAAACTCCGCCCCGCTCTGCGTGAGACCATCATCAGGAGCTGTTTAGTATGCTGCGGGTGGAGGTGGGAGATTGGCGGGGCACTGGGTGGCAGAGCGGGCCACTCTGTCATTAATGTGCCATCATTCGCCTAATGACATCGCTCTCAGATGGCACGCTCGGAGCTCGACCGCGGGGAGCCCGGCTCAAACGTCTGCAGGCGCCGGAGCCTCCTGTCATTAATTCTACACGTCTCCTCGTCCAAAACGGAGGCCTCCAGATAATGTCTTTCACGCTTCAGCAGCCTTGCAGGGCTTCCCTCCTGCCAGGCCTGGAAATGGGCAAATTAATAGTTCCTTTGAAACAAATTGGAATTACACCCCTCGATGCCTTAATGTCAGAATGCAGGAGCGCTGACGTCTGACTGCTGATGGAATATGAAGATCTGAGCAGCACTGGAGGGGAGGATGGAGGGACTGGCAGTTAAACATGTGCATGACCCCCCCCCCCCCCCCCGCGCGCGCGCGCACACACACACACACACACACCTTTGTGCTCAGCATGGACAGTAGAGTGTGAATGTACAAGAAGACACCCCTCAATAATCTCACGAGTCGGTATCAAGCCGCTGCCTGGGGCTTCACCGGGGCTCAGGAGGGAGGAGGTCTTCTGGTGATTCAAGGGTCGCTGGTTTGATCCTCACTTCCCTGGCTTCCAATTGTCCCTGAGTGAAGACCAAACCCCAGCATGATAGTTGGAGCTTTACAGGGTGCTTTCCACTGTGTGTGTGTGTGTGTGTGTGTGTGAGGCAACAACAAAGGTACAACAAACACCCAGCTCATGTTTGAGGGCAGGAAGTCTCTTCTTCTCCACTTCCTGGCTGCACTCACAGTGAGATGCTGATATTCGGGGAGATAATGAGGCTTCATCCAGCTGGCGTGGCCCCTCGGATGGGGCCTCCGGGGCTCGGCTGGGGAGGTGTTGGTGCTGAGCACCATCATCATGGACTCCCATGACTGAGGTGGGCGTGTCCACGCCAGGATGTAGATGTACAAGGTCTTTCTGTCTCGAGCAGCAGCAGCTGAATGGAGGGTCACCCAGACACTCTCGGCTTTCCTCAGGCAGTGTTTTTGATGAAATTTGGACACATTTTGAATTCACGGTGTATTTTGCACATCTGGATGTAATGTGTCAGGTGTGTGGTTAATAAATGAGCCTGGACGTCATCGACCTGCTTCAGACCCTCAGCTCAGCCTGGTGAGACTGACCACGTCTGCCGTTACGTCTGGACCCCCCTCCCTCCTAGACCACTACGGTCTTGACACAAGTTCTTGTCCCTGCAGTTCATCTGCTTCATCAACTCCTGCTTCCTTCACCTGAATCTTGAAGCAGGTTTGGCGTCACCACACTCAGAGAGGCAGTGAGGCCTTGATTGTGCGTTGGTGCGTCAGCCATGGACGGTCACACGGTTTTGCAGTTCAGATTTATTGGCACTTTACGGGTTAATTTTAGGTTGACGGTGCAAGTCTGATGGTGCTTTGGCCTGACAGTCCTCTCTGGTCACACCGATGGTCTCTGACAGTACAGAAGCTAAATCATCACGGTAAACACCTCACATGACAGAGGCAGAGTTGGGTCATGTGACCAGAACATTTTCACTGATGTCATGTAGCGTACAAGGCAGCCATGTAGATGATGGAGGTGAACCGCTGCTACTCTCCTCCTCTCGGGTGAGAAGGGTCAAAGTTCATGAGTTCACGTGTATTTGCAGTATTCAACCATGAGGAGTGAGACGCGCTGCGTTTGGTGTGAACGCGCAGTGACCAGCCGACCTCAGACGACTGGCAGCTCAAAGCCCACCTGGCAAAGCAAAGAGAAGCCCAGAACTAAACCTACGTAACTAAATAGAACCGGACGCGACACGTGGAGCGACTTCCACGAGAACGTACGACACCCGTGGACCTGTAACATGTAAAGATGCTGTCAATCAAAGATGGCTGCCACATAAGCAAACGCGAAATTAAGCAGATTGAAAATGGAGAAGAAGGTACTCGTAAAATATCAAAAATAAAATCCTAAAACTGCAGTCAAAGTGAAGTGCGTGTTCTCGTGGAAAGCACTTGGTGGCTGACGGCAGACCCCCCCCCCCCCACTTCATCTTGTAAACAGGACACTGATGATTGATGGTGTATGAAAATAGACTGCGTGGAAAATGTCTGGTCTCCATCAGGAGGCTGGTCTTCATCGGTCCGACGCCTCCCGACTGGTCCAGGTGAAGACGAGGCTGGACCTTCATCAGAGTGTCGCTGTGTCTGTCCAGCGCCGTTGCTGAAAAGTACAAACTCCACCCTTGAATCCGAAGATATCACCTTAAATAGTGTTTTCTAAAATACCTCTCAACTATCTGAGTGAAAGCTAACTGCTGGCTGTCTAGAAACTTTGGGAGGCTAGTAGAAAGTAGCGTGTCTGGAAAGAAATGCTAAGACGGCCGGTGACGCCACAGCTCCGCGGTGGTGGTGGTGGTGGTGTCCTTCCGCTCAATTTGGAATCTCCTGCTCTGCTGTTTCCTCCTTAACAGAGTCTCCTTCCTCCAGCTGCTCCTCCTCTTCCTCCTGCAAACACACGGAACACGGGACTGTCAGAGATCACGCACGGCAGCACGTGAAGCCATCGAGGAAACACTGCCTGCAGCAGACAAAAAGTGATGCATGGAAAGATTCTCTCAGCGCTGGGCTAAAAAGCAAAGAAGTTCAACGGAGGAGTCAGCGAGATCAAACCAAAGACTTCCCCGTGGTGAACAGGGAGCAGAGGCAGCTGTCAGTGTGCAGAACCCAACAACTGCAACAATGTTCCAAATACTTCAAACGATAAGTAAAATGTCCCATCCTGTCAGAGCTCTCCTGCAGACCCGAGAAAACATCCACCATTTTGAAGAGTTTGGATTGAATGCCGTTAATCTCGGTGAGTAAACGTCCCGTTTAGTGACAGGCAGTCGCTCTAACCAATCAGAGGCGACCCGGGGTCGCTGTGTATACACCCCCCAACAACAGTGCACCCAGCAGTGCTGAGCCTGCCGGAAAAAGGAGAAGGATAAGACGAAGAAGAAGAAGGAAAAGATGGTCACCATGGATACTCAGATGAAGACTCCTTATTTCCTTGCTTTGTCAAACTATAAAACTATTAAACTAAAATCTGATTCTCTGTGTGATTCTGATAAACGAGTTCTGAACAATCCGCTCTGCTCGGTGCAGGTGGTGGCAGGGGGCGGAGCTTCGGGGCTTCCCCACCTGGCTGCATTGCTGATACGTTGCTGAGCGAAGGTCAGTTGGGTTTAGGAAGCGAGCAGAGCCCAACGTGCACGTAGAAATGAGCTGGACACGGAGTGAATACCCGTTAGTGTCAAACACACGAGGTCGAGGAGACGACGGCGCTCTCATCTGGAGGACGGGAACCGAGGGCCTGATAGGATCCATCCAGGTGGGAGTGAAGATGAAACTCATCCCCGTTCTTTGTGAGTGGAAGACGCTTCAGACGAGAAGAAGGAGGACGAGCTCACGTCTGATTCACTTCATTCTTTCCGAGGATTTTCCACATCCCACCTGTTTCGTCTCAACTCTGGTTCTTCTTCTTACTGCCTTCATCTCAGAGAGCGTCACCACTTTAAGTCTTAATCTGTGGTGGATTATGGAGCAGATTATGGAGTGACGGTATCACGGGGTCACGATCCAGCACGTTCTCACACTATTACACGGTGACTAGTGAACTAAAGTGTGGGGACAAAAATTAATTGCAAATCAAACCCTAATTTCTGTCCAAAAAATCCCCATTTGATGTTTTCCTAAATGCTTCAGCGGTGACGGTGAGAACGAGAGTGAGAGGAGCTGCTGGCTCAGGAGCTCCCAGTGCTCCGTCCCACGCTGAGCGCTGGATGCCTCCTCCCCAGCAGCACGTAAACCACAAAACAGCCTCCAAATCTCAGTGTGATTTTTAGAATAAAGAAAGAATAAAATGAGACACGGGGGGCAGGAGTCACGGGGCGACCGAGGAGCCGGCAGGTTTAGTAAAGCAGACAAAATGAAAGTGACAGTGGTGATTAAATGACTCTGACAGATACAATTATCTCCTTCCAGAGGTTAATAAACACATTTAGGCAGCAGAATGTCGGATCGCAGCGTGAGATCTGCAGCCTGAAACACCTCCTGAACGGAGCCGACATCCGGAAAGTTCTACCTTGCTGTCACTCAAAAGAACATAACGTGTCTTTTGCCTCAAGGCACATGTCCCAACCGGGCTCTCGCTAATTAGACTACACGCCTCTGAATACCTGGAAACAATAGACTGTGATGGGGAATTTCAGCAGCAGGCCCATTCACTGTTTTCCTACAACACAAAGAGTCTCTCATCTTTAAAGACCACAAGCCCCCAACAAGATGTCTGCAGATCCTGTAATTACAAGGCAGCGGCGTTCAGAACGTGCCGTCAGTCGTCCTCTACAATCCCACTCCTCATTATTCTTAACAATCCATTTATGTTGGACTTCGCCTTTGTCAATATTGACGATGTCCTCGTGTTCATTCACAGGACTGTGCAGACTTTATCCACTGGGGGGCAGTCCAACGTTAGCGATAAATATCGAGCCGCTACACGCATGGCTTCTTGCTAAGTGATATTCAGGCTTCAACAGCGGTGCAACACATGACGGCGTTGAATCGTGAACGTCCACCGAGATGCGCATCGCATTGGAAGGACACACTGACGCGTCTCCTCACACAGCACTTCAGAAGATGGAGCGATCCGTATCCTTCAGCCAGGGGGCAAACACAGACGGCGCTCGAGAAATGAAGCGGATATCCCTGCAGGTATCAGGGATGTATGAAGAAAGATGTGCTGGTGAAGCCTCCTGTCAAAGCACACGTTGAGCGTCATTTGATAATGCAGATTGGTGTTTTTCCTCGATTCTACTGGCAATAAATCCCAGGGAGGATGTGCGGAGCGATGTGCAGCAGTTGTTAGGGCGTGTAGGAGCAGTAAATTAAGGTTGGGGTTAATGCAAAGGACAGGGCATCTATCATGTCTTTGCCAACAGGAACCTTGTCAGAGCCTCTGCTACATTCTTGATATGCAGTCTCCCCCCGGAGAAAAACATGCACACACACTTTTTCTTGAACTCTGGATACTTTCTAGCACTGGTCCATAGGGTTGATATAAATCGAGCTGAGGGGTGACACCTCATGAACTCCACCCTCGTATACACTAGTGCCATCCACCAAATCTCCCTGACAAGCCTGCCAATTTTCCAATTACCTGTGGCACCATTCGTTATCAGAGGGCCAGTCGACTCTTAAATGGGAAACAAGAGGGGAGGAGGGGCCAGCGCATGCTAACTATCTCATAAAGCCAAAGATGTACCTCCTCTGATTTAGTGTGTGTCCCTGGGGAGAGGGGTGACACCAGACCTCCTGGCCTCTCGGGCCCTCACAGGATTCCTCGTGTGCCATTTATCGTCCCCACTCCACCTGTCAGCCACCTATCACTCCTCTCTTTGCCCGAGGGAAGGCTCCTCTGAGCCTGGTATTATCCTGCTGTCTGTCTGCTTACCCCCCCCCGGAGGGAGGCCATGAACAGGGACACTCTTTGCCTTCAGTTTCAGTGATATGACGTGCAGGGATGGATTCGTTCCAGCGTTTCCTGCTTCTCCTCATGAGCCCAGGGAGTCACAGAACTGAGATGGTCAGGGTGAGAATGAGCCAGTTGTCATGTCGCCTAGGAAATATCTGACATTGATTAGAAAGGTGCGTTAGCTCTGACAGCAAACAGAGGCGAGCACTCGCTCACATGATGGCCTTCATGTGTGTTCGCAGAATCACAATCGCCATTCAAAGCAGCAGAAGTTGCTTCTGCTGGGGGGCAGCAGAGCGACAGCCGCACCACTGACATCATCAAAGTGCTGCTGATCTCTAACGCTGCTGGCGCTGTTAGAGAGACTGAATACTGGGCCACCACTCGTCACACGAATGCTGATGCTGCTGTACACGGACGTGGAGCAACGGCTGGAGGGTCACCTGAGTTTCACAAGAGCAAACCCCGGCGGTCTCTCCTGACGGGGGGCGAGAGCCTCGGGAGGCCTCACATACATTTCGGACAATGAAATGTCATCTGGGCAGAGGGCAGCTTCATCATGTGACGCAGGGTAGGAGAGGTGAACCTGTGAGACTGTAGATTGATCAGACTGGTTCTGATTGGCTCTTGATTTTATTCTTCAAAGATGACATCCTAAGTTGATTCAATCAACTCGTATCTGTCATTGCTTTTTCCTTCCTCAGCGTTGTACATTTCATCAGATGTCCAGAGAGCGTTCACTAGAAGCTTTTGGAACCGATCTTGAGTTGCAGTTCTGTTTCAAATACCACAAGCTTCTGTGTTAGATTCTCATGTAAATGACAGCGTCCCTCCTTCACCCAGCTAACTCCACCTCTTTTCTATTGTACTGCATCCACCTGCAGAGCAACAATCTTCACCTGACTCATGACTGGACCGTCAGCCTGACCTGAAAGGCTGGTCCCCGGGACTCAGACCGAGTCCTTCAGTCGCTGTCCGACTGGTTCAGCTGCTGCCTTCCTATGTTTCATCTCTTTAAACCCTGAAATCACAGAATAACTGAACAGGTTGTTGCTCCACACTCTGCTGGTCAACTGAACAAGCAAAACTGTCACGTGTTCCATGTGTTAGTTGTATTACTTAAAATGTAGAATGGAACAATCTGCAAAATAAGTTCAACTTGGATGTTTCCCCACCACCAGATGGTCCACAGGTCTCATTTCACTGGAGTCCTTTCTGTTTACCTGTGGCTCATATTGGTTTGATTCTTTACTCTTTTTGTTGCTGTTTCTGGACACCACTGTGCCCTCAATGGCTTTCAGAGGTGAGATGAAAACATGTTTGACTTCTCTGCAATCGTCAGTCCAGCGGTTGGAAGTCTTCCTCCAACCCAACAACGTCCAAAAGGACCATTGTACAGTTTAAACCAGCTGAGCCTCCTCACGCGTGTGACAGCTGTGACACATCTACTGGGTCCAGTTCTGACAGAATATAAAGGCCACTAAATGGTTCCTCTCCTTCTTGCAGGCTCATTTGTAGTTTTGTGTTTTCTGCCCTTTAAAAAAGTGACTGAAAATTAAGATGGAAACTTATTCAGATGTATGTGTATGTGTGTGTGTGTGAGTGTGTGTGTACATGCGTGTCCACGTGTGTGTGTGCTCAAACAGCAGCATCTTGTTGCCATTCATGAGATGACCCAATTGCAGTGGGTCATAAACAGCGGCTTCATTAGCCCGTTCAGGTAGTGTGTTACTCGCTACATTGGACAACCTCTGCCCCGCCGCCGCTGCCGCTCTCCTGCTCCCACCAACCCGCCATCACAGGGCACAATTAAATTTCACGACTGCTCATATTTGCAATTCCCATTTCATTTATTACAAAGGGCATTCTATAATGTCCGACTTTTTTCCCTCCAAGAAGAGCAGCAGCAGCTCCAACAGCACCACCACCAGCTCCAGCAGCAGCAGCAGCAGCTCCAACAGCACCACCACCAGCTCCAGCAGCAGCAGCAGCAGCACCACCAGCACCACCACCAGCAGCAGCTCCAGCAGCAGCACCAGCAGCAGCAGCAGCAGCAGCACCACCACCAGCAGCACCACCACCAGCTCCAGCAGCAGCAGCAGCAGCACCACCACCAGCTCCAGCAGCAGCAGCACCACCACCAGCAGCAGCAGCAGCAGCAGCAGCAGCAGCACCAGCAGCAGCAGCAGCAGCAGCAGCAGCAGCAGCAGCTCCAGCAGCTCCAGCAGCAGCTCCAGCACCAGCAGCTCCAGCACCAGCAGCAGCACCAGCAGCAGCAGCACCAGCAGCAGCAGCTCCAGCAGCAGCAGCAGCAGCTCCAGCAGCAGCAGCAGCACCACCAGCAGCTCCAGCAGCAGCAGCAGCTCCAGCAGCAGCAGCTCCAGCAGCAGCAGCTCCAGCAGCAGCAGCTCCAGCAGCAGCAGCCATCATCTCACTTCTCACTGACTGGTCAATGCCTCCATAGATGGGTGTGGTTCACAATTATGATGCCTGATAATGACGACAATGATATGATGGCTGATAATGAGAGCAGAAACACGCCAGACGTCGATGCGTCGACTGTGAGGTCTATGAGGGCCTGCTGTGAGTTCCTGCATGGCTGTGCTGATCTCATCATGCATGTTCATGAGTGATGTCACTTTCCATCAGCCTGCCTGCAAAACTCCAGTTGCTGATTCGATGAGCTTTATAAGCCAGAATGTGTCACAGACTTTCATGACTCCAAGTCCTTCTGTCGTCAGAGGCTGGCCCACAGCATCACCTTTGAAAGGCTTCATTATTGTTGTCTACACACACGAAATGTCCTTCTATGCACACACACAACTCTCTTGACCCCCCCCCCCATCAACAACCATCAAACTACCTCATCCTGTCCTGCACCTTAATTTGTTCTCTTTAAAATCTCCTTTTGCACCTCTCACTTTTTTTCACTTGTTTCTTTTTAAAATCTTTGTTTCTATATTTTTACTGTTCTCACATTGCTTGTAGTTTATTTTTTTATTTATTGCATCTTTTCTTGTATGTGCTTTCTGTGGTGCATGGTGGCTCTGGTAGAGCGCTCCTTTGAACTATTTTCACTGCCCCCCCCCCCCCCCCCCCGGTACAGCGACAATAAAAAGATTCTGATTCTGATTCTTCATGACAGGTCCACCTGCCACAGGCTTTTCAACCAGAACAAGAACCACTATTATTTATAACCCTTTAGCTTCCAGTACATTAGCATTGCTCAGAATGTCTGGTCAATTCAGGCCAGGACCAGAACAAATAGAGCCCTGAAAAAACCCTCCCATAAACTGACCAGAGAGCAATGTGGACCAGTAAGAGGCCAGCACAGTGTCCCTCAATGCTACACCTGACAATGCAACTCACATTAGAATTTCAGATGACAAGAGAACAAAACCCTCTGTGTGTGAGCGCCAGCAGGAGAGGTGTGTGTTCCTGCAGCAGGCAGAGCGTCCGTCCAGCAGCAGCGGAGGAAGGAGTCTTCAGCTGCTGTTTCCTATGAACCTCTCTGTTCCACACAAGAAGCTTTCTGCCCTTCCTCATTAGTGTGATTTATAGCATCACAGGGACACACTCCTGCACCTCAGCCATTTGTTAAATGTGTGTCTGTGCAGTTTGTGTCTCAACACACTCTCCTGAGAGAAACCCTGCAGTCCAGGCTGAGACACATCATGCTGATGCTCGTACGATACGACACAATCACAAAAATGTGAGCCCAACTACACAGACGACTGTGTACTTTGTAGCACAACACTGCACTGAATGATGATGGACGACTCAGCTTTGTGTAACTCTGTGGCAGATGTAAATTAACAGATGTACTAATAATTAGATTTATTTCTCCTTGTTTGTCTTGATTGGAAAAGAGTGAATTCCAGCTGAGTTGTGAATGACAAATGTGTCTGGCAGCAGAGTTCTCTTGACTTCACTTTGGACGTGAACAAAACGCCTCAGCGAACCCAGATTGGAGTGGAGAGTAGAAACCTGCAGCGTCTTGGTCTGCTGAGGTCTCAGAGGTAGTGTGTTTTGCCTTCATCTCTGCAGCCTGGGACACCACTGTAATGCTCGTTGCCCGAGTGAGCGCGGCGACATCCTAAATCGGCGTGATCTCTCAGGTCTGCTGTGTTTAAAATCTGAGCGTTTAAATTGGCGCCATCAAACCAGATCAATGTGTGTGTGTGTGTGTGTGTATGTGTGTGTGTGTGTGTGTGTGTCTGGGGTTCATGTTTACCACCAGACCTTCATCACCTCAAGAGACTGAGGGAGGAAGTGTGAGCAGCAATCAGACGGTTGGGGCAAAAAAACCCAGACAAAATAAGAGACAAAAATCAGACTTGGGACGGTTGCTGCTCCTGATGATTATTATTCATCACCAACGAACGTTCAGACTGGGCTCAACCGTTAACAAGAATATGGTGGAAATGTCCATGCTTCCTTCTAAGAGTGCTTTTCCATCCATACAGGAGTAAGAAACCAAGAGATTTTACAGACAGGAAATTTGAATTTCACCACCACATGTGAATGTTTCATATTAGAGTTCTTAACAGAAACACACCAGGAATTTGGGGGGGGGGGGGGCAGCTAGGAGAGAGATTAGGAAGAAAGTGGAGACAGCAGCAGCAGCAGCAGCTCCAGCTCCAGCAGCAGCTCCAGCAGCTCCAGCAGCAGCTCCAGCAGCAGCAGCAGCAGCTCCAGCAACAGCAGCAGCAGCTCCAGCAGCAGCTCCAGCAGCAGCAGCAGCAGCTCCAGCAGCAGCTCCAGCAGCAGCAGCAGCAGCAGCAGCAGCTCCAGCAGCAGCAGCAGCAGCTCCAGCAGCAGCAGCAGCAGCAGCAGCAGCAGCAGCAGCATTAGCAGCTCCAGCAGCAGCAGCTCCAGCAGCACCACCACCAGCACCACCAGCACCACCAGCCGCAGCATCGACCAGTGTCATCTTAATGACGGCTCAGGGTTTGGCTACATGAAATACAAGAGGACCAAAAAGTGGCCCATGCACCCTCTGCTAAGACGGTCATTAGAATGCAGCCAGGTCTAGAGGAAGGACTGCCAGGGACACTGGGGACTCTGACAGCAATCACATACTCCTGTTTACTCCACAAATTGGCCCCTGAGAGGAGCATGGGCATCTGTAGCTCCTAGTTAAAGTGATTGAAGTGACTCCCAGCCATTGATTTTCCCTTCGTCTTCGGCGTCCTGCCCGGCCACCCTTGACCACGTCGGTGCTCCCTGCAGGCTGGTTTAGCTCCCCCTGCCTGCCTTTAAATCACATTAAACTGTGGTTAAACTTTGGCCACATCTACAAAACAGCCATCATTGATGAGGTTATCATGCTCTAAGCAGCTCATATGCTGAATAAAAGCCTCAACTGTTGGGCCTATTGATCGCACGCTCCGCACACCATTAAGATTCAGCTGGAATACAGATAAGAGAACATAGAGAGCAACAGATTCCAGTCACACGCCAGGATTTATCTTCACTCCATAAATGCACCAATGATACTGATTAAACCACTCAGACAGCTCATGAAAAACGCCTCATTGAGAGAATAAAAACAGGCTAGAGGTGAGATTTTCCCACTCAGACAGACGCCCAGTGGGTGAGGAGTTCCCCCTGCCCCACACTAAACACCCAAACATCTGATGAGTAATGACGCCTATTTTTCTTTCAATTTACTCTCTCTAGTAAAGTCAGCCAACTGCAACACTCCATTAAGTTAATTAGGCTAATTTAATTACAGTCTTTCACAGGTCAAGCGATGAAACTTCTGATTGATGGCACAGCTTGCAGGTAATCTTGCTCTGAATTGGGAATGACATCAGGAAGTACATGAGCTGCTACAAACCATAAAGAATGACAAGCACATTGGACACCCAACATTCTGCAGTCAGGAAAGGCAAACAGATAAGTGTCATGTAAACTTCAAATACAAAGTGTTTGCCGAGTGGGAGGGGGCCTTCGGCTGTGGAGGATGAGAAGAAGCGGACAGTAATTTCAACAGCTGCAATCCTTTTCATGACAAAACCTCTAAGTAGAGCTAAAGTAGCGCATCCCACACAAGTTCACCATTGAGTATACTGCCTGAACAACTTTAAGAGCTTTTGGCATTTCAAACCTTTTATCCAAATCTTCTGATGTAATTCACCGTGGAGCCCAGCATGCCAGGCAGCGCTGCAAGGGTGTAAATAAAGCCTTGAACAAGCCCCCCTTGGCACAGTAACGGGCTGGAATTAAAGGCCACCCGTATATTACGGTAAGACCGTCACTTTATTGCTGAAATCAATTCGGCGAGGGCCTGGGGCGGCCGTGGGAGGGATGTGGCCTTGGTCAGACTGAGGTTTATCTAAGCAGAGCAGGCCGAGAGAAACACAGCGTCTCTAATGAACTCAAGCCGGTCTGATGAAGCTTTTTATTGGGCCTCTACACAACACAAACCTGTGCACAGCCTCTCAACTGCTGAATATGCCTGCAACAACTGTGGCCCAGCAGCTTCCCTGTAATTACTGCTGCTCTCCTAATACCTCAACAATAGCAGCAAATCACAGGACAAACCCTCATCAAAAACACATTTGTTATTAATCAAGACCTGACACTCACAATCTCATTTACAGTGACCTTTCGCAGGAGGCAGCCACAGAAACCCGGCTGTCTCAGGCTCGTTTCCTTACAGCTGCAGACTCCACTCCAGATGGTTGGCCTGCCATATCTCCAAGTTAAACCACAACCCATTACAAGACCAAACTGTTTTAAGAGAACTCCTTCAAGATGCAATTTGTTCATGATCCAAATGGCCATGTGGATGACATCATCACTCACCCAGTTCGAGAGACAATAGAGTTTGTCGGGTAGCCGCCTGGAGTGGAGCTGCCGGGTTATTCCACCATGAATGAAGAAACACGGACACGAGCAAGTGTGAGGTGACACAGCTGGAGAGGCTCGCGAGGACCAACTCACAAACATGGTAACAAATCAAGTCAGCAGGCTTCAAGAGAGATTACCAAGACACCAAAGGGCATTTTCTGTCAGCCAGGACCTGGTCTACCAGCAGTGGGTAGTATCGCTTCTTTCATGTGGGTCAAACTTCCTTTCCCAGAGGATACGCCATCATAATCTGAGTAAATATGAGGCAGTCATTATTTCCAGATGATGGATACATGTTGCTGCTGCCGTACTGTTTCCTGCTGCAAGGTGGAAAAACACGAGTTTCATACGAGGACAAAAGTGAGACAAATGTTTCAGTTGTGTTCTCTGAGCATCATCAGGGAGGAAGCAGCAGATTTGAGTGGGTTGCTGAAAGTGAACATGACATTACCTCTCAGGTGTCTGTCCACTGACATGAAGTCAACAACAAGGGGCCGAAGAGTGCAGCAGTCGAGAGCGGCTCGCCTCACTCTCCACCCGCTGTTTTCTAACTTTCCCCTCTGACAACTGCTAAAAACCCTCCTTCCTCCCTCTCAGAGGGTCTCTGAGCTCACAGGCACCAGAAAACATTTATTAGCCAGTATATAGGAGCCCATTACAGAGCAGATCAAGTAAATCATGCAATGCTACTCAACACTTTATATCTAGCTTGTACCACATGAACGAGCACCCAACAATGCCGTCAGTGGCTTGAGCCGAGGGATTCAAGGAGCTGGTTCAGCACCTGGAGCCTCAGTAAGTTAGGCCACCGGGAGCTACTGTGGCTAAATGCTAACCAAACACAAGCTTGCCAGGCAGAACCACAGGCTGCTGGACGCCCCTTAGACCCTACACCCATGTTTATCAGTCGGAAAGGAGAAGCAAAAGAGAGAGAGAGCAGTCGCTACAAACAGATGGGGTCTGTTCCTCAGCGTGTTCCTCACAAACCCAACCACTGCAGATCTTTGAT
>NC_141341.1:20122500-20210000 GCF_037954235.1 Aulostomus chinensis | reverse complement strand
ACCTGATCCCAGCAGACGTGTGAGTCTTCCACCTGTGATCAGTTCTCACCAGGTGTGTTCAGGGCCTGAGTTAGCTTTAGCACCTCAGGGAAGCGTCTGGCGTCTTAGGGTTTGGTATGTTCCTCTGTGGTTCTACACCTTTGTCACAGACTTCTTACACTCGGTGAAAAGAACTAGTATGGCGAAACGATTGCTAATCCACCCTCACTGGTTACTCTAGCTGGTTCAGATAGAGAGGACGTCATTACACACACACACGCACACACACACACACACACACACACACAGACCTTGGAGGAGGAGGTGTCACACTCCTGGCAGATCCAGCCGTATCCCGTCTGCTTGGGGGATTTCTTCAGCGGGGGGTCCAGACACCCGAAGTGATAGCAGAGCTGGCACTCGTCACACCTGAGGAGCACACGGAAGGTTAGGTCCCACAGACATAAAACCAGTGACGGATGCTGAGGAGGCAGAGTGTTGTCAGTCATCAGACTTTGTTAATGCATGCCAAGTTCCTCTAATCACCCCCACCCGACCCTCAGCAGCCATTGACTGCCCAATGGCTCGTAGCAGCAGCAGATAAATACAGGCCTTCTTAGTGTCAGAGGGATGTCCCGGGGCTCCTGGACGCCGCGCTCACTCTCAGTCCTCAGGTGGAGTAACAAGCCTCTCACATCACACCAAAGGGAGAAACCATATGCTCGAACCAAGCGGCCCCTCGGTGTCTACGTGCTCCGTTCATGCTTGGTCTCTACAGGCCCAAACGGCTCGTCAATTCCTGCTCCAACACGTGTCTGGATGCCGCCTACTGAGATTTTACTGTGATTTTTTAACAACAAACAGAACAACGAAGGCTTAAATAACTCAATCCAGACACTAATTTCTCAAATCTGCCCTCAAGACGACTCGTGAATGATTTAAAAATCTACTTTTCTGAATGGAGGCGGGGTTGACTGGAGCAGTTTGGACGTCTGTTACTACCTGCACTCAGATTTTAGTGGTATTCTTGATCGTGTTAAGTGTGCTCGTGTTTCGTCTGGCAACAGCTCGAAGCCCATTACTGAGGCGGCTGGTACAGTGGTGGAACTGGTTGGTTACTTGGTTGGCGTAGGCGGCCCACAGATGGTTGACATCGACCCCCTGGACAACTGATGGCAAAGAAAAATTAGGATCACAAATTACGGTGCACCCTGTAGGTTGTAGCAGCCCGTGACATCACGCCGTCCCATTGGCTGGTGGGGCTGTGGCAGGATTTGTGGTGCGTTCAGCAAAATGACCACACTTTAGAAACCCTGCAAAAGGACTGTGGTGGATTTCATCTCTGAAAAATGAGCATATGCTGGGAATGTGAGAAGAAATGCCATTCAGGTTTTAGCTCCGCCCCGACCTCCGCCTAGTAATGGAGACGAATAGAGGGTGGGTTCAGGTCGACCTCCCAGGCTGTTATCAGATTTTCATTGGAGAATGTGAATCTCCTTCATTGATTAGCTCATAATTGGCTCTAATTAAGAGGTGTTTTCTGTGTGTGTGTTTACTCCCAGCAAGGGGAGTGCGTGAAGGGCACGCTGCCTTGTAAATGATTCGAAGAAGTCTGCTGTTGTGCTCCAGCGGCAGGTCGACCTCTCCTCAGTCAGGTGACCCTGCCCTCTCAGCGTTGTATATTAGTGATGGACGCTATCGAGGCCTGCTGTGATTGGCTGTGCCGACCCCACGCGCCGACTCAATAATAAAAAGCTTTTTTCTTGTTCTGCAGGTAAATTAAGAGTGGAGCTTCTGGAGGGACACGTAGAAACGCGCCTCTGTCTGCAGTCTGTTGTCCAGGTTGAAAGGACATGCCTGGTCCCGTGTGGACGAATATTTCAACTGACATCATAGTTTAAGCCCAGCCCACTGCTGAATGAGAGAGGGGCGGGCCATCGTTCGTTGACATCAGGAGAGAGCAAAGTCACACGATCTTTATCTCAAACAAGTGCCAAAGTTTTCACGAGTAGTTGTTGACGTCTACAACTCCTGGGAAACATTTGTCATTTAAGACATTGACCAAAAGAAGTTCAAGTTCAAGACGGTTTGGAGGGTTTTTGGGAGAAAAGCAAAATCACAACGAAAAAGCTGACACCATAACGACGTTTATAAGAGCAACAATGTCTTTATGAGTACAAAAGGGTTTCCTTCTTAATTTGTTTCCTCGTCAAACTGATGATTCATTTGGCACTGATTTACTGAACCATGCTGGTTTGAAGCTTAGTTCAGGAGGGGTGGAGGTGGGCGGGGCCTGACACTCCTTAAGACAGAACTCCAGGCTTCTCAAATCAAGAAACAAAGGACGGAAGGACAAAAAAGTCTGTTTTTGTAGTTCAGGTGACCAGACAATTCTGCTCCAGGTGTCCTGAAACACTGAAATAATGAAGCCCAAGGGCGGACAGCAACGTATCACTGCGCCACAGACACGACTCATCCATTTCACACCAAGCAGTCTTTGGCTTAGCTTTGGCTACAATAAGAAGCTGGTGTATGAAGCGGGAAGTGATGTTGCTATGGTTACCTGCTCCTTAATCCTCCTGACCCAACTTTGCAACGGTAAATGTGCCAGGCATGAGCAACAACTCAACAGTACATGTAGTTTGTTGGCCGCCCTGCTTGCGAGTCGTCCTTGATCCGCCTCCACACCTTCGCTGGGATCACTGTGTCCTTTCATGCTCTGTTTCAGGAGGAATATCATGACATCACATCCAAGAAGCTGTCGGACATGATTTATGTCCAGCAGCAAGTGTTTGGCTATCAGTTCGCGAAGCCAGCTTTGGTCTGGATGTCTGTGCTGAAAGGAATTAGGGATCAGGTCGCTCTAGGAGACAAAGGCAACATGGCGGACGGCAGCAGCGCCTCTCTGACTGATGCAAAACATGGAATGAGTCTGTTGTCGCTGACGGACACATGACGGACACATGACGTCCACAACTGGTTGAGGGTTTTCACTTCCCAGTCTCCTCCCCCTGCTCAGTCACCGGGGAGTTAGCGACTGCTAACAAAGAAAGAAGCGGCTCCTCTCCTGTTACGGTTGGTCAAAGGCACCGTGTACAACGAACACAAGCTGACAGGGAAGGACGCCAGTGGATCTGCCGCCATTACATCACAATCAACATTTACGTTTGAAGTTGAAGAGAAAACCTTTATTTCTATTTTAGACAAAACAGAAAAAGAATCTTGAACATTAATTCTGCAGCTCAACCCTGCAGGGGGTCGGTTGGCCGAGGGTGTGGTCTATTGCTCTTCTTAGAGAATAATTCATTCATTATTATCTGAGTGAAATCATAATTAGACTATCATTTATGTATTATCTATGTAGTTTAGGCAAATATTCTGTGAGTTCTGATGACCGAAACCCATTTCCACATCTGTTAACATGGAAAGAGAACCAGGAGGTCACTCTAGACCAAACACACGGGCTCAGAACTGTTTGTGGGACGACGAACTCTGCAGGTATGATGATGTTACAGATGTGTTGCAGCTGATTTGATCGCATCAGAGTTTAAATGTAATTGGCATCTTATGAGTTTTAGGGGCAGAAGCTAACAGCTGCTGCACATGAGTATGAACATGCTGAAGCAGGTGGATCTCATACTCTCTCTCACACACACACGCACACACACACTTGAACAGAGAGGAGAGAATCCTGGATGGGCTGACCAGGCAGATCTGCAGAGGAAATGATGAGAATTTAAAGTGCCCTCTGGCCACCTAGTGAATAGAAGACAAATGGCCGAACTGTGTGCGCTCCACTAATGAGCGCGCTCCCATTGTTGCACACAACACACTCAATTGATTTCACATGAATCTCCAACTAAGGGGAAGAGAAAGCAGCAAACTCTTCAGTTTCGCTGCAGGAGGCTATTGAAGACATTCCAAAATCACAGGAGGGCTCTTTTTATTTCCAGAGACTCTGATGACTGCACACATGCCCTCCTAATTACTTCACCTTGATGAATCCTTTGTCGGCTTGGTAAGTACGGCGGGGGAGATCTTTGCTCAGTGGTGCAGACGCAGGGTTGTGGTTGTCATGTATAAGGCTGGCTAATTTCAGTGAAAAACTGTGGGGCCTGTCCAACAGAACCATGATCAGAAACCCATGAACGCTCCCCCACTGATACCCGCGGACCCCTGATGACCGGGAGGACTCATGGCACTGCATGTCCAGACACGAGGAGCACATCGACACTACGAGGTTGCCGTGTGGCACGAGCTGACAGCCTGGAGCCCGGCACGCTGTCTGATGCTGACTCAAACACTCAGAACGAACTTGTGACGTTATTATTTTGACGCCAAGCGTCTTCGCCATTTAACCTGCGCTCAGCCCTTCATGAGGCTGGTCAGGTGCAGCCATGGTGTGTTGCTATTTTGGGACACCAGCGAACATTTGCGCCATAGACCAGGAGAGGGTGACAGTGGTCAATGCCCTGATTTGCGAAGTGCTTTTTATAGGGTTCATCAATCAGAAAACATGGAAACACTGGGCACCTCCTCCTCCCAGGCCTGCTCCACCTCCTTCTCAACCTGCTCCACCTCCTCCTCAACCTGCTCCACCTACTCCCCTCCTAGACCTGGACCACCTCCTTCCAGGCCTGCTTCACCTCCTCCTCAACCTGCTCCACCTACTCCCCTCCTAGACCTGGTCCACCTCCTCCCCTCCTAGACCTGGTCCACCTCCTCCCAGGCCTGCTCCACCTCCTCCCCTCCTAGACCTGGTCCACCTCCTCTCAGGCCTGCTCCACCTACTCCCCTCCTAGACCTGGCCCACCTCCTCCCAGGCCTGCTCCACTTCCTCACAGGCCTGCTCCACCTCCTCCCCCTCCTAGACCTGGTCCACCTCCTGCCAGGCCTGCTTCACCTCCGTCCAGGCCTGTTTCACGCCGATGGCATCGATGGACGCCTGCTGCTCCCGTATAGAAACATAAGAGGAGGAGGTCTGTTCCTTCAGATGAGGAGCACCCCCTTCACCCCCAGAAACAGCAACACTACAAATCCTGGAGCAATCTGTGCTTTAAGAGGGATGACACGAGGCCCTCTGATTGGCTGCCTTGACGTCACACCAATAAATGATTCGGTGTCGAAGGACTCTTCGCACACCATGTTTGTGCTCTGATTACCTGCCCTCTAAATACCAAAATGAGGCTGAACACACAGCACCAACTTCCTGGCGTGGCACGCCATATTTGTTTACAGTCTGACAACAAACTGCAAACTTGGTCGAAGGGTCAAGGTGTCAAAGTCAGGCAACACAAGCCTGTTTCAACAATATCACCTGTTGGAAGCCTGTTATGGTCAAATGATTCTCAACAAAGACCGTTAGTGATTTCCACATGGACAGAAACACTGGTCCGAGTCACCTGCCGGCAGCGGCTCTATCTGCTCCCAGCACTGCCCTTAACACCCAGCCACAGCAAGGTCCTTGATGTTATCAAAGCTGTTTGGCCCTGCTTTAATCATTGGGAAAATTGAGCAGCAAACCCACACACACACACACACACACACACACATACACACACACACCTTGCCTTGTACTTTGGAAGCAGACCAAATCCAATCACTCATAAGAACGGTTATTGACTGATGTAATCTTATTGGAGGTGAACTGGTGGAAGGGACATGATTGATTGCTTTTGTCTGCTACATGTGTTGCTATTCGTGTCCACTTTGATCCTGTGTTTAATCTCTGTGTGACGTCTGGGACCCCACCCCTTCTGGCATCACCTTGGGATCCATTCTCTCTGAGCGGCGCTGATGACCCGCACATCTAATCTGGTGGATGTCACCCACCTCTTCATTCTAGGTTTCATAAAGTGAAGCTGCCGCTGCTGGAGGTGCCGGCGAGGACTGCCACTCACAACCCGCTCACTGATGCCAGGGATGATGCTTCTGGACTTGGGCCAATCAGAAGAATCGGTAAGCCTGGGGGGAGGGGGCCATGTATCGGACAGAAGATGAACTGGGACACAGCAGTAGCGTAAATCACAGGAAGTGAATGAAAATATCGAGGTGGAGATGAGCAGTCGAGCTCTTCGATGCTGAAACACAGAACCTGGTGAGGTGTCGATGCTCGTTGCCTCCCAGCTGCTTTGTGCCCACAGTCATGAGTCCACGTATCGACAGCAGAGTTTGTGGCCTAAAAAACTTCTTTTCTCTCTGGCAACCCAAGTGGCTGAAACAAGGCAGGGAATTTATCACAAGTGGGCAATGCAATTACCCTGGGAGTGGTCACGTGACACAAATCAATACGACACAAAGCACTCAGCCATTGACTCTCATCCATGACGAAGTGCACCGGTGTCTTCCTATTCAAAGGAGTAGATTATCGGACTTTGCCAGCCTTCTACTTTTTGATTTACTGTTGGATCTGTGCAACATTTTAAAACAGCCATTGTTTTACAAGACGGAGAGGTAATGAATGTCCCACTGAGGCTCCGTGGAGACACAAAGCCAAGTCAGGACGGCTGCCTTTATGAGCTCCTGGGGGTGGACGGCATTCGCAGCTGGGCTGGGGGGAGGGACAGAGGCCTCTCTCTAACTCTCCCCTGCTGCTTTGACTGTGATGAAAGTTCCTCACATTCTCCAGCAGGGGGCACCAGTGAACAGGGCAGAACATGGACTAGAGCAGCTAGTCTGTGGGACAAATCCCAGCTGTGTAGCTAGGGACAGATAGAGGGACAAAGCTGAGGAGATTCCTCTAGAAACAACCTCTATGACAAGGACATCAATGAGGACAGAAGGTCCTCATGGGGGAGAAGGCTGGAGAGTGGAGGAGGATAAGACAGGCGGCGGGGGCTGGGTTATCAGTGGGATAAAGAGATGAGCAAGAAGCCAGGGAGTGATAGAATTTGGCTGCTCGGCCACATTTCCCACACAGCCCTGTCCTAGTGCCTGTGTTTTCTGTTTTAATAGTGGAGGAGAAGGGTGAAGTCAGCAAAAACAAAATGCCGCCATTAAATCATTTCCCTGGATCCAGTGTCAGAGCAGTAATGGGAAAGGCACTCATCATCGGAAAGGTTACTGCGCTGCAGAACTTGCCTGCTCCCCCGCCTCAGTCTCATCCTCTAACCAGAACACAGCTGCAGTTCAGTCCCCTAAGCCCCACCAGGGGAAGCAGGAGGGTCTGGGCCATCTACAGTCCACCATGGTGGGGTGATCCCGTCTCCTAGAGACGTAGCCGCATGACGCTGCTGCCATGTTGATAACTGAAATCTCTCATCCACGACTGCCCGAGTGAAATCTGCTCACCAGTGGCTCGTCGCCAACATGCGGCCAGTATCAGCTGATCACCGATGCGTTGATGGGTTGGTGGTTGGAGGGGTGACGTCAGCAGCAGCAACATGCCAGACATGCTGAGTCACTCAAACACTGTCACTAACAAATGTTTTACTCAGCCGTCAAACCTCCAAGTCATTGCATCATACGTTGCAGGAAAAGCGCCACCCTGAGGCCAGAGGTCAACGCTGAAAACAACTTCTGATCAACCGTGAGACCAAAGTTTCTGGGGAGGGCAGCTTACAGTGGGTCACCCCCAGTGGCCGGCTGCTGACCTCTGGTCTGGTGACTGGATGACCATTAAAACACTGATCAGCTCATTAAAAGGTGAGCTTTTTGGCCCCGAGGCCTCGCGGCTCTGTAGACCTGCCAGGTTTGAATGGTCCGAACTGATCAGAAGTCAAGATGATTGCAGCTTTCCCTCTTCAGCTCTCAGCCTTCTTGTCTGTTGATGGCATAAATGCGCACCGTGACGCCAGCGTGGTTCTCAAGGCTCCGCCTTCATGCTCTCCACCTGGCGACTCATGCTGAGTTGCTGCCGGTGCCCTGAGGCCATGAGCACTCAACCAACACAGACCGCCAATCTAAAAATCAGTTCATCAGAAAAAATACTAATTATTGTTGTTTTCCATGGTGGTGACGGGGTTGGCGGTGTCCCTACACAGCAAGAAGGCTTCTGGGCTCAGGCCCGTGGCCAGTTGAGGCCTTCCAGTGCTGAGCTTGCGTGTTCTCCCTGAGTGGGTGAGTTCTCGACTGGGTTCTCCAGTTACCTCCCACACACTAACTCAGGTTAATTGAAGACTCTTAATTGGCCGTAGGTGTGAATGGTTGTCTGCCCCTACATAGCAGCCCTGTGATGGACGGACGGCGTGTCCAGGAGGACCCACCTCTCGCCCAATGACAGCTGGGATAGGTGCCACCCCCCCAACCCTCAACAGGATAAGAAGTTAAGACAATGGATGTTTTTATTTTGTCAAATTTTACTTAAATTATTTGTTTGTCCTCTCGTAAGCAGGAAACCAGCAGCCTGTCCAGGTGTACGATCGACTGAAAATTCTGTCAATCACACTCGGATTTCAAGAAGAAAAATTAATAACAATATATTAATAGAACACTTTGTTTATGAGTTCTCGAGCTGTTGACAGTTTCTTTTAATGATTGATGAGTGCTGACATGTTGAGCAGTGCTTACTCACTGTGGGGGGGCATGTAAAGATGACATGTAAGAATGTGACACTCAGTTCTTGCTTTGATTAATGTACTTTAAATAAGGGGGGGGGGGTATCAGTACCCACATATGAGGGGTGGGCTGCTGCTTCTGTGCAAAGATCTTCATGCTGACAGCAGAGAGAGATTCCATCACATCCTGTGTGGGCTGTTGAACGGCCCCCCACCAACAAGGAGGCCACTTCCCAGGTGATAAATCACAGATGACAGAGGGCATTACACGCACAAACGGACCGCCGCCGCCGCCGCACCTTTAGAGCAATTAATTAGCAGGCTGACATTCATTTATCACTGCAGCAATAAGGTGAAAAAGTCAAGAGTTTATTAAAGCTCTGCTTCATTTTCAAGAGCTACAGGCCAGAGGCTGAGATACTTCACATACACAACAGTAGTATTACTTCATACAGTATCACAGTAACACAGTATACAATAAATCCGAAATATTCCCATGAAGGCATGTCTGTAAATAAATGTAAACAATATCACAAAGCAGAGTTCAACTCTGTTCACAACACTAGCGAATGATGGTGAATCCAGTCAGTAAAGATGTTTGGCCTCTTCAATAAATACTGTACACTCGAGGACGCCAGGCAGCGAGCAGCCGCCATCCAGTCCACATTCAGCTTCAATGAGCGACACCGATAAAGCCATGCACTGAAGAACAGACAAGCACTTTTAGATGGACTGGCGGGGGGGGGGCTCTACTCTCCAGGGGGGCTGCAGCATGATATCACTACTCCCAGGGCCGGGGGGCGGGGGAGACATACGAGGGCAGAGTGTGACACTTGTCAGGAGCCCTGACAGGGCAGAAAGACCCTCTTCTGACAGCACTGACATGAGACCCACCAGGGACTCGCACACAAAGCAGGCGTCTTTCTCAGGACATGCCAGGACCTGCCACTTCAAGATACGGAGACGGAGGAGGATTTCTAAACGCCCGAAGAGTCCAACGACAGTTGAGATCATACTGAAGTGCTATTACTGCTCACTACACTATCATGTTTACACTACACAAGCTGGAAAGTAGCTTCACTTTTACTGCCATCACTTCTCTACACACAACACTGACTTCTCTTGACACTTTTTCTGGCCCTGCACTTAATTACTTACACACACTTACACACACACACACACACACACACACACACACACGCTCAGGAGGATTAGGTAGCATCAACTTCCTACTGATGCCACTGATGAGTTCTGCTCAAAGGTCTGAGAAGTTTGTAGTCACAAGGATTCACAAATGTGTGTCAGGATTTATACGCATCGATAAGCCAAACAGCAGAGTTGTAAACTTTTTATGATTGACTGTATAAACTGTACACTGCAGGGGGACTGAAACATAAACCAGTGGCATCACAAAGCCATCCAATCCTAATGTGACGCCGTTACTGCGACCGATCAGCTGTTGTGATAATCAAGTCAGAAACAGACAGAGACTCTTTAGTTTTGGTTTGAGGTGTTCCGCATCAAAATACATTTCAAACAAGACAAGCTTCAACAGCTTGAGTAGAAATGTAGTAACTTCCTCATGTAATAGTAAAACTTAGATGAACACTGAGTATTTCCATCGTGTGTCTATGTGTGTGTCTCTGAAACACAGCGATACAGCAGTGTGTGCTCTGAAAGGAGTTTGTGGACAACACGTATGACCACAGATGTGATTCCATGTGACTGCATGAGGACATCGTGTGACTGCAGAGGTGGACAGAGATGGGGGGCACCTAGAGACATGGAGAGGACTGTTGGAGGCCAGCGGGCCACACAGGCAGACGACTTGGCTGCAGTTTGAGCAGCTCAACAAACATTCGATTCAACCAAAGCATTGTTTCTGTCAGAGAAATGCAGAAAGCTCCTTGCAACAGCCTCTTCATCATCATGCTCAACTTTGGGCGGGTCATCAAAAACGGGTCCAATCACCAGACTGAACCTCCTCTGCTGAAGGAAGCGTTTGTCGGACTGTCACGTGTCCTGAGCAACGTCCTATCTAGAAAGGAAAGGAATGCTGCAGCTGTCTCCAGGGACCCGTACAGTCTCATCTTTTCTACCTGGACATGCTGCATCCATCAGAGGGCTCTGGTGAAGGTTCTTGAGTCATCCTCTGCTTGTTTATGCTGCAGGTCTGCAATACTATGTACATGAATCTGGAGCCACAAAAAAGACGAAGCCAACGGAAAGTAACTGGTGTGCAACAGACGAAATCTTCCTGGTTCAAATTCTTTCTTTATTCTCAGAAAGTTTCAGTCAGTTTTCCTTGGCAGATGTTGGTCCGGTTTGGGTCAGAGGTTGTTGCAGGCTGAAGTGACGGTCTCCTTCTTCAGCCTGACCCGACCACCATTCTTCAAATGCCTCTATTTGCCTCTCTCTGTCTCTATGCCAGCGGTCATCTGGCCCCAGTGTTTCTGGTGGCTGAGGTGGCTGCCCCGGCTCTCACAACCTGTGCAATGCAAAGATAGAAAGAGTCAGGGCAGCACACCTCACACCCCGACCAGCAAACGCTGTCTCAAACCACCACAAACATGTGCTCAGCTACTTCCATCCAATTCAAGGTCACAGCACCATTCTCAGAGAGGTCACGACCCTGACACACACACGGGGTAGCAACTGATGGCGAAGACATGAAATGAAAAGTAGAGAAAGTCAGTTCTCAAAGGAATGTGTCACATGACATGCCGGCACAGACAAGTCAGACTGGAGGTTGAAGGGCGGAGGGTCCACCCACCTCACACCGAGTATTACGTGTTCTGTCCACTTCACACGAGCCCCACCGTCAGCTCAGACTCTCAACACGTTTTAACACAGATACATGTTCATGCTGTGACCAGCTAACGATGCTAACGGGAGCATCGGCCCACAGGCTTCTTGGCTCTGGCTGCTTTATGCATCTGCTGTCATTATCAAAGCTGCTTTGAAAAGCCAGTGTGAACGCTAAGAAACCTGCACATACAGTCACACACGCGTTAGTAGATCATCCCTAGTCGTAGCAAACTAGCTGGTGGCTGGTCAGGAAACTGGGCGGAGCCATGATGGTGCATCTGTTACCACAGTGTATAAAAGTGCTTTTTGATGGAGAAAAAAAGAAAAAAGAAAGCAGAATCAGAATAAGTGGTGCAAGTTTGTTTGATGATACATGACATGTTTACCACCATCCTGGTCCAGCAGAAGCTCGACTTGGGTCTGGAGGAGGTTTTCAGTTTGCATGTTCTGGACCCTAATTTAACTCTCAAGCAGCCTCAATTCTCCCGTTTTTGCCAAATGTTCAGAAAAATTGAACTAATCTGCAAATCACATGGTCACCATGATGGGCGTGACATTCATAGCACTCACAGGCTGATATTAATATATGAATCATGATAGTTGGGGATCATGTGTTCAGTAGCTGGCCTGAGGGGAAGGAATATTTGGACCTAAACGGTTCATCCTGTGATGGCGTGCAGGTGCCTGTTATCATCTAGGAGTCCATTCAAAGCAGAATCCTGTTTATTAGATACCTGACACCTGAAATCCCCAGGAAGCAGCAGGAGAAACGCTGCTATTTATTAAGCCTTAATGAAGTGTGCAAATGTATGTGGCAGGTCAATACAGGAGCCTGCAGAGGAGGGACCCCCAGCCCCCACCTCTGTAGAGCTGAGGCGGCCACAGCCTAATGAAGACTGAACTTTAATCATCAGGAGGATATGGCTGTCTCACGAGAGACATGCGTGTGCGTGTGCACGCATGCATGCACGCACGCACGCACGCACACAGCAGGTCTAATAACTCCAGTCTGGCTCCCTCTTTGAGACACACGTTCCCTCACCTCACAAGGTTCTCGTTGTCACCTGGTCCTTTGCAGGTGGTACACTCAGTCCTCGTGTCATCTGCTTTGGGTTTTTTCAGCACTGCAGACTGCCGCTGTCGGCGTTCCCGTGGCAGTGGTTCCTATGGAAACACGGCTGATTAGAATCTAAGAGTGTAGGGGCATTTGTTGGTGTTCAGGGTGAAAACAGCAATGAAATGTCAAAGAGGGAAACACTGACAAAATGAGCTGAAGAAAATTCCTTAACTTGACTAATCGATCATCAATCAATTTTTATTTACACATTTTTGCACAACATATCATGATGACGCAACCACAACACAACAAAAGCCATCTCAAGGCACTTAACACAGAGAGCAGGTCTAGAACCTCCCTCTTTAGAACCTCTCTCTTTAGAACCTCCCTCTTTAACTCAGACGGAAGAGACCCAGCATTCCCTCGCGAGCAGCACTCAGCGACGGTGGCGAGATAAAACTCCCTTTAACAGGAAGAAACCTCAGGCAGGACCGGGCTCAGAGTGGGCGGCCATCTGCCTCGACTGGTTGGGGTTGGACTTTTGATGCAGCCACAATGGAAAGATGTGTCATGTAAGTGAGTTACGGGACTGTAACCAGCGTTACAGCCCTAAGAGAAGAACCTGAACCAAGGATTTTTTTCTCCAAAGATTTATCATGACCGTGAGCAAAATGTAACATTTCTTCATAAATGCATAACTATGCATGAGAGCAACTCTTCAAGTTCCTAAAAAACAGTCGGTAGAACTGTGGCCCTATTCATGGTACAGTAGCACGCTATCGCCAGGTGACAAGCTAGAGCCCGAGCTGCTTCATGCTTCAGCGGCCGGTCTTGAGGGCCAGAGGGTTGTTATGAGACGAGGGCTTGGTGAGGGTAACATCTGTAACTTACAAAGTGTCCCTTTGAATTATTAAGATACAAATGCCCTAATTTGGGCAAAGCTATGGCAGTCTTCCTGACTTTATGCCAAGCTAAACCAACAACATCCTGATTTCACACTTGTACTGTACACACAGACATGAGACTGATACCAACACTCGCCTTGCCCAAAATGCTTGATAGTTGTGAAAAATATAGTTATGGCCAAAAATACAATGCAGTGTATGAATAAAAGGCTTTGTAAGTTAGGTTTCTCCTGAGAGTCCTGTTGGACACCAGCCACTGGATGGACAGGCCCACTGAGAGTGGAAGGGGAGCAGGGTATGGCTGCTTCCCTAATGCCCCCCACTGAACGGGAAATAATGGATAATGGGTAACAGGTGCGCACGTATGGGTGTTGAGACGTTTCCGGTAGCTGAGTGAAGTGACAAACCTCCAGCTTCTCTTCTCTGTCTTCACACATGGGAACTCTCTTCCTCTTCTGCCCTCGAGTTCTCTGTCAGACACACATTCACAAAAGAGCCAAAGGTCAAATCTCCTCAGCAGTCGATGGTAGAAGAAACATACGAGATGTCATCACTGAGTGGCTGTCCTGCCGATCCTAGCCAAGGATTGAACCAGTACTTCTAAAACGTGTGCATATTTTCCAGTGCAGTGCAGTGCAGTGCAGTGCAGTGCAGAGACACACACACACACACACACACACACACACACACACACACACACACACACACACACACACACACACACACCTCATTTCTTCACATCTGGAATCCAGAAATGTTCTGCAGATGTCCAATAAATTAGTAAAATGATGGATGTTGGAGTTTTGAACCAGTCTTAGTGCTGCAGAGTGACACGACAAGGCTGTCGAGCAGTAAACATGGCCGACCTTGTGGAGAGCCATGTGGTATCAACAGATTTCACTGCTAAAAGCAGGTGGAGCACTGAAGAAGACTTCCAGAGAACAAATAGGGATGTAAACATTTCATAATAGGACGACTTTATCCTGCCGCTACCTTAAGCTAGCTGCACAACATACGATGACGCAATCAGTCGTTGATCAAATTTATGTTGCGCCAACAAACTAAACAACAAAAACTGCATGACATTGAGACAGCAGAGGTTCAGGGTTTCTTGTGTTGTATGTGGACACCAGGGCAGACTACTACTACTTGCACTACAGCACAAAATATGACAGCTGAAGTCTCTCTTTAACAGCTCATCAGCCTTTGTAAAACTCAGAGTTTTTGGGGATTTCTTCTTGCTCACAGGAGACGGAATGGAGCAGAAAAGGAAGTCAAACATGTTGGTGCTGGTAGCATGGGAGCTCCTGGGGAAGGTTTAAAAGAGGAGAGAAAAATCAACAACATATTTAAGCAGACTGTGAAAACAATTCCATCTGTCGCCTTTGGCTCACCATCACTCGCCAGATGGAGCACTTATCATTAAGAATGCTGCCAATTGGCTCCTCCACACTGTCACTATTTCGCCTGCAACTGCAGCACCAAGCAAACGGGCTGATGTTATTTCATCACTTCTGCATCAAAGGAGTGTCTGTTCAATGGTGCCATTGATCAAGGTTCAAGACCTCACCACTCAGCTGATCTCAGACTGTCAGGTGAGGATGCTAAAACTGCAAGCAGATTATATATTTCAGGCCAAATCCATGTTTAAGTTAAGTACACAGGGTGGGTTAAGTCAGAGCAGCCAGCCCAGGTGTGAAAACATCTACGTGCCTGTGACATAAGCCTTTGGACTACCCTGACACGCGCGAGGGTGTGAAGGCCCGTTCAACACTGCTTGCAGCTTTCATGCCATTTTAAATCTGGTTTTAGAGTACTGAGCGCTTTGCATTTTGACAAAAATTATTATTTAACAACACTGACTAAACTAGAAGTCACTTGGGTTTCATTACAGAAGAGCATGATCATACCTCGTCTGGCGATGTGACTGTAAAGGTCAATTTGTCAAAAGAAGCCATCAACTGAGGCTGTAAAGCCCATCTGGACCAAACATGATACAATCTATCATCCGAAAAAATCAAGGGATGACAAGTATCTATAAAAGGAGCGATGTCATAGCTCCCTCTAAAATTTGCTCACAAAAGGCTTACAGGCTTCATGATGCGTCTACGATGAGGACTTCAATATTCAGCGAATACCCTGATAGCACTACAAGTCAGGGACCTCCTTGGCGCTGTTTTCCGTGTTGATTTGCACTTCTGTATGATTTGTACACGTAAAGACAAAACAGCAGCTATTACAACATCCCCAAAGAGGCTTGTTTATTTTGAGGACATGAGGATCCAGGCACCACTGGCAGCATGCTTGAGGTACCAACCATGCACATACTTCCCTTCGCTGTGACCTTCCTGCTCCGAGTCATCCCTCCTCTAGTCAAGGGAATAATCAATGCTTTAACCAGCTTTCTCCTTTTCACGAGTCACCTTTACTCGATCACCAATAACAGGACAGCTGGCTGATATATGTATCCTTACATTGGTTGTTTTTTGAATTATGCTTGGGCAGATATAAGCCAAAATAAGCCAGATAACACTGATTGCGCTAAACATTTTCCTGCAACTACACATGCGTATAAATTCAACCTGAGTAGAGTTCTTGCAGAATTGTGCTGAGGGGGTATTTGGTCAGTCTCCTCTTAAAAGCTTGAGCACCAATTGTGTGACGCTCCAACATCAATCCTTGCTGTTAAAATAAAGCGAAGAAAGCTCCTGTCAAGGCATTTGGTGGTTGTTCTGGGAAGTGACAAGTCATAGCTTGGTAGTGACCTTTGGGTAATTTGGCCTGGGACATGAACTCAAGGTATCAGGGCTTTAAAGTTGGCTGAGTACTTGGATTATGCATTTTAAAAAGAACAGTTTTGGCAGCAACTGCTCAGTGTTGGCTAATAGTGGCAATCCCATAGTCCTTTATGGCAGAGTCCTCATCAACAACAATGATTTTCAGCGCCTTTTCCTGGATGAGACAAACCGGCCAAAGAGTTGTTGGTCCAGGCCAGTGCTCCATCAAAAGACTGACCTTGGGTTTCTAAATGTTGGCTCAGCCTCCAAGGATCAAGCTTGTTCGGCAGCTTCTGAAGCACTCGGAGACACTGGGGAAGAGGGGATTCCTAGAAGGTCAGCAGATGGCTGGTCCACTAGAGTTTTCTGTCAATGCACAATCCAAAAATGACCAGGTTTCCACTGAGCTTGATACTAGCATTCCTGGAGCTTGATCAGGGCAAAATGGATTCTTCTTTTTTGATTCCTCTATGTTGCTCTTCATCTCCCTGCAATGATGCAGGCTATGCAGAGAAACGCCACTTGGATTGGTTCAAATATTTCTGAAATCATTTGTGAAAGACTTTTCTTCAAAGTTTTCATAAACTACCTGGCTGGGGGATGTTGACCTGACTTGGGATTGATTTGGGTTGAGTACCGTAACTTCCAGACTATAAAGCGCACCTGAATATAAGCCGCACCAGCAAAATTTAGGTAAAAAACAAATGTGTACATATACAAGCCGCACTGGACTACAAGCCGCAGGTGTTTTAATCTTTAATTACCATATGTAAGGGTTCGTGCACAGAGGGGATTGTCAGGAAAGAGATGGGTGTTTGGGGAAGCTTCCCATTTGTTAACATTTCCTACAAACAACAAGTTGCATATATGCATAACTTATTCAAGTGTTACCATTTAGTACAACAGTACGGAACATGTACCGTGCTGTGTAAACTGTACGGTATCACATGACTCTTGGCGTTTCAGACACACAAACTTTCACGGCATTCGAAAAGTATTTACTGTGCAGAAATAAACGGTGCTCTCTCAGCACACGTACCATAAACAAAGCTTACAGCGCTTGACGAGGCAATGCCTCAATTAAATGTGTTTTTTAAAAGTGCTAAATTAAAAGTGCCTGTAACACGGCAGTAGGCCTAAAGGTGCAGTGACGTCTGCTTAAAATATAACCAGCCTACCAGAAAAGTCTCGTCCATTAATCCATTAAGTAATCTGAAAAGTCCAGTCCATTGATCTATTAATCCATCAATACAGTAACGCGGCTGTAACAAGAAAAGTCAGTCAACCATCCTCATCTTCGTCTTCTTCCTGAATACTAAAACCACCAAAGTCCTCATCTTCAGTGTCAGAAAGGAACAGCGTCAGGATGCCTTCGTCAGCCACTCTCCTAGTCTCTCCTTCCTCGCTCTCAAAACCAAAGAACTCCTCTTCGTCAGTGTTGGAATCGAAGATCCTCTCAAGGGCCTCTGCCGTGGCGGCGTTCTGCTCTTCATCACGCAGCAGTCCAGCCTTTCGAAAGCCGTTGGTGATCGTGGATATTTTGACACTTCTCCACGCTGTCAGGACCCACTGGCAAACTTGAGCGAAAGTTGCTTTTCGCATGCGACCAGTTTTGGTGAATGATTTCTCACCACTAGTCATCCACGCCTCCCACTGGATGCGTAGTGCCACTTTGAACGCACGATTCACACTGATGTCGAGTGGCTGCAGATGCGTCGTCGTACCCCCAGGAATCACTGCCGGAATTGAGTTTGTGCTCTTGATGGCTGCTTTCACAGAATCTGTTATATGGGCCCTCATGCTGTCCAAAACGAGCAAAGCTTTTTTCGTCTTATTGCATTGAGACAGTTCCTCACGCTGGCGTCTCCAACATCTCACCATGGATTCATTGAGGCCAAGTGTAGGTGCAGCAGCTCTATTTCCTTCTCTGACAGCCTGATCAACTGCCTTTAACTTAAAAGCTGCATCATATGCAATTCTTTGTTTGTTTTCCATAATGAGGGTTTGTGCATGAAAACTTCCTTTGCGTTAATTGTCTTGCTCTCGTTCTGTCTCTCATACTGCATTTGGTTCCACTTGTTGTTCGCACAAACTGCCTGTCTCACTCTTTCCGGTCTCCAGCGTTTCCTGCTGGAGACCGCTTCTTCAGGTGGGGGACGAAGACCGGCCATAGAGCCCATAGAGTTTAAAGGTGGTGGACTGTAACCTGTAATATCAATCGGTTGAGAAGCCCCCCTAGTGGCCGTTAGCTGTAAAAAAACATAGATTAACCGCACCGTTGTATAAGCCGCAGGGTCCAAAGCAGGGGGAAAAGTAGTGGCTTATACAGTAGTCCGGAAATTACAGTAAACTTCCATTAGTTCCAGTGCTTCAGCTGGGTGGCGCTGCTACCTGATTATCAGACCACGTCTTTGTTTGTTTTGCTTTGTTTTTAGTTATTGGCTTTGGTGATTTTCCTGAGTGGGGATACACCAGAGTTCAGCATGGGGTTTGCCAAAACAGCAGAGGTGGAGCTGGAGGATGATTGCGAATCAACATTCACAGTGGCAAAGCCCCAGGGATTGATGAGATTTTCTCAGGCATTGAGGGTCTGTCTTTGATGATATGCCTCTTCAACCTTGCGGGGGGGACTGGGGCAGTAGCAAAGGAGAGGCGTACCTGGGTGGTGGTTCCCCTCATCAAAAAAAGGGAACCAGAGAGTGTGTGAAGAAAGTGTGAAGATTTGAATATTTCGCAGCCTTCAATGGGTGTACATTGTTCGCAGTATTGTTTACTGGAGACACAACCTTCACGTGCCATACTGAAGCTCTACAGTACATGTATGCAGGCTTTGACTAACAAGTTCACTTAATTAGTGCACCAATTAATGAATGCAGAAAGATCAATGAGGCAGGAATGAGACTTGCTGACAGTGAGGAATGGTTGGTAGTACACTGATCCATGATACAGGGAGGATCTTTCTTTGATACTGAAACAAATATGTGTGTTAATGAGCTGGCCTTGCATGACGCTCAGGCTGGAGGGATGAGTTTTACATGGTCTCTGTGTGTAGCCTGCCTGTGTAAAATGGAACATTAATTGCAACATTAGCTACAAGCTTACCAGCTCACAGGTTGATTTTAAGGGTTCTCCTCCCGTAGAACCTTCCCTGCATGTCATGAATGACGTCCAGAAGACATGCATCACTGGTCTGTGTTAGCTCTTTGGCTAAATGTAAATGTGTACACGCACGCGCACACACGCACACACACACGCACGCACACACACAGATGCCTCGGAGGCCAGCAGGAGGTCGATTAGCCAGTCTTGATAAATTGAAACATGGCTTTAGAGAAGTGCCAGCACTTGGGTGCCCTGGTAAAAGCATTAAAAATGCAAAGCAGAGCCCTTTTAGCGCCTGCCACTGCACGCCTTGCATTTAAAGATAAATGCTGCACTGAAGTGCCTCGCCCGAGTGGCAGTAGCTGCGAGAAAATCAGAAAGCTGCTTAATCCCTGAGAGCTCCAGCAGGGTCCTCGGCACATCTCTAGGCCCAAGGTTTCCAAACCTGAACAGAAAAACACATTAACCAGACTGGCTCTGCCTTCCACGATTTCCCCTCCAAGACAGACGGAGACCCTCATCCTTTTCTTTGTTCATTTCTCCCTTCGCCTTGACTCTGAAGCAGCTAGTGGTACAAACTCTGCTGCCAGCACTCCAGTTCCCTCAAGTCCCACATGAATGGTTGAGGGTCAGATACTGACACTGAAAAAACAAGAGAGGAGAGAGACAACCAAGCTGCCCCCACCGAGCTGTCAGATATCAATCCAGAGGGTTTCTTGAGGGAGCAAAGAGGCAGCTCGGTATCGCAGGATCAAAGCATGGCCAGTACAGATAAGTAGGATCCAGTGATGGGTGGAGAGCACTTTCTGTTCCCTGTCACAGCCTACACTCACTGTTACAACACAAACTTTTTATGGCCAAAGAAATAAGCTTTTGGAAACAGTCAGAAGCATGAATATCTTCCTCTGTCATTGGTGTTGAATATCTGAATATTACTCATGGGTAAGGTGTCCAACCTGGGGAAGCTTCCACAACAATGTTGACACAAGTTCACATAACTTGAACAAACCAGATCAGCTATGAAGAAGACATTACAATGGTATGTCCTTGAGAAGTACTGGTGGAACCTAAAGACACATGTACACTGAGGTGGAGTGATACAGAAGAGGAGTTTGAAGGAGCTTCTATGGTTGAAAATGGTTGTGAATTTTGCAAATACAGCATACAAGTGAACAGATTTCGAGCAGTTATTTGGTAGATACAAGATGTAGTTCCTCAGCAGTACGATGCTGAGCTACAGAGAGAGCCTTATCCGCTCATTTCTATGGATAAGACCCGCACCATTGATGACCACCTCATAAAACCCCACTTCAGTACATCCAACATATCTGAAGCTAAGTGTGTAGTTGTCCTCATTTTTCATTTGCTTATTTAAAGTTTTTCAGACGAATAAAACAAGCACTAAATGTCTTCATGGGGATGTCTGTCAGTTCCTGTTCACCGGGACGCCTTTCATCAAAAGCTACTGATAGATTCTGGTTTTAGTCTTTCAGCATCAAAGAACAGTCTTGCTTCTAACTCTTGCTCTTAGTTTGAGCTGACATTTAACTGCATTTGTGCTAAATCCTCATTCCACTCTACAGATGTGATCTTAATGACTGCCAAGTGCATCTTTTTAAACCACTCTACCTCTGCTTTAATATCTGCATGCTGTGATTATGGAACATTACAATGACTCCTGCTATACTTATGCAGATGACACACAACAGTGTCACCACATGACTACTGGTGCATACATTCACTGAACAAGCACATTCAACAAATCAGTAAGTGGATGTCCTAGAATTTTCAAGACAATGAGACAAAACTCAAATGACTCTTGGATGCCCAAGAGATTCAGAGTTAGTACTATCTTACCTCCAAGTGGCTTAACGTGGAGATTTTACTGTGGACTACATTTCCACAAGCACGTCTCCACAACTACTACATCAGCCTGCCTTCACTTTCCATACAGAGAGAGTTCCAGATTTTCTGTCCAGAATCAAGTGTATCAAAGCGTTTATGTTCAGGACGACTTTAACGGCTGAGTAATAAATCAGTCTGACAGCTGCAGCTCATCCAGGAGGCTGCAGCATCGCACAGCGAGCGTCATGAGCATTGTGTCTTCACTGAACACCAAGTAAACGTCTCATCTCCTTTATTTTTGTCTTTTATATGCAACTTTACTGAGTCACAAATATTTTTCTATTTTTTTCATGCTCTATTTTAAATGAATTGAATCTCTTTCTTGTGTATCACAGGAAGCCCTTTGACTTGGTGGTAGTGTGTGTGTGTGTGTGTGTGTGTGTGTGTGTGTGTGTGTGAGTGTGTCAGCACAAACTGATTTTTACATTTATATTTCATGTCCCACCAGACTCGTTTGCTCTTGTTTCTGATGTGAATGAATTAAGACACAAAAACCCTCTCTTCTACTTTACTCCCGCCTCCGTCTCGTCAGCAACGATCCACACAGATGCCTCTGTGCCACAGCGACACCGTGTATCTAACTTCTATCACCTTATCCAACTTTCTAATAATCTTAAGAGAGCATGAAAGTAATCATGAGAAGTTGACTTCATCATTTGTAATCAGTTAGCTAACAGTGAAATCAGTTGCCGGCTCTTTTCTGAGACTGAAGTCACTTTTAAGTTTACAGTGTGTCAATACACACCGTGCCTCTCACTTGCTGTTTCTTGGGCTCAGGCGACATCTCCTGTGGGATGAATTTGATCGGTCCTTTGATCTGCCTCCTGGACCTCTTTGTGCCATCCGGTAGCGTCTCCATGGCGATATCAGCCTCATCGCTGCTGGCTTGGTCACATTCGGAGCATTGCCTGAAGAGAAGGAAGAGAGCTCCTAACTGAAGAGTATTGATTTTATTATCAGAGGCCCAAATCTCTCATCTTCACTGTAAAAGAATCACACTTTCATTGTTGCTCTGATCAAAGAGGGAAAAAAAACAGATACAGAATCTATTCGGCGTCTTTGGAGCAGATCGATGTCAGGACGCTTTCCTCTTGCAGATGAAGAATTGCTTCAAACGTTGGTTCTAATGGTAAATGACAGACATTTAAGATCCTGTATGTTGTAAAAGTAATGCGAGATTTCTCTTTTGTCATTTCAGAAAACAAACTGTGAAATCAGACAAGCAAAGATATGATTGGAGCAGAAACAGACAGGCGATTCAGCCCCTTAGAGAAGCTGTGATAGCTTTTGATATCGATATCCCTCTTCATGTACACGACTTTTAAGGATGGATAGTTATCAATGAAGAACAAATGAAACATGATTAATATTGAAATCCAAAAGTCTGACCCTTATGAACAGTTTGCCTTTATTTCAGTTCCTGACTGAACAAGTAAATGAGCATCAGATATTGAGGAAGAAAGGTTCTGTAACTATGACTTCAGTGGACGATGCAGAAGAGGCGATAAGACACTTCTGCTACTTTGAATTTGTTGGTAAGAATTTCAGTTTTATGCCACCTGGCAACTTGGGGGGGGGGGGGGGGGGTGTACAGTAAAAAATCCAATTCATGAATTCTTTCACTCTGCAACACCCATGAAGAAATGGTTTACAGGCCTCTACCACCCACAGGAAGTGGGTTTCGCGATGGTTAAAAAACCTCATTTACAACCATTCTGAGTTCTCACCAACAATTTAGTTTTCCTCCTCTGGTGACCTGTCACAGCACACCCACGGGGGTGCCGTGCCCTGGAGCTTTAAACAATCACTCTGCAGTTCCTTCAGTAAAGGTACATTTGAGTTCCCCACAATTTATCAGAGCACAGCTCATTTATAAAATCTAGGAATCATCGATATTTATCAGGAGGCCACAGCCAGGTGTGTGTCTGTTACAGCAGAGTTCAACGCAGTCTGGATGCTTGGTGGATCGTACGAGCAGGACTCTCTTATTAGCTGGGACTCCATTGAAATGGGTACTAAAATAAAAGAGCTTCCTGCTTATGTTCTTCTGAACTAAATCAATTAGTCCAGCCACAGATAGACCACGCTTCACAAACACGCTACACAAACAAACACACCAGCTGCAGCCCTTCATTTCCTAAATTTACAAGAGGAAGCAAAAACCGTCTCTTCTTCATCAAACAGCAGAAAAGGCAGTTCATCAAGTGACACACAAGGGATTCTAAGAAGTGGCAGACGCAGAGGCACCGAACTGCCTCTCTTGATAAGGCGCTGCAGTAGTTGAGGGAAAAGACTGACATTTCCACCATCTCAGCATCCGTCATCTGATAATCCTGCTGCCACCGACTGGCCTCAAATGTCAGCTCTGATATGAATAAACAAACTCTGGATGTGTGTGTGTGCGTGTGTGTGTGTTACTGCTCCTACCAGACCAGATGACTACAGTTTCCTCTCTTCATACATACGCCTCATGGCTTTGTTCCATGATGCCGGTATCAACAGGGTCTGTACTGACTGGTCCTCTATGGATCAATGGATGATCAGTGTCTTATACTCCACAACACCGTACATGATCCTTGAACACTGCAATAACATGAATGTATTACCTGAACTCAGTGAGTGACAATAAAGCAAACGATGCCTGTGAAGGTGAACCTACACACTGGAGAACCTACACAACTGATGAACCTACACACTGGAGAACCTACACAACTGATGAACCTACACACTGGAGAACCTACACACTGGAGAACCTACACAACTGATGAACCTACACACTGGTGAACCTACACAACTGATGAACCAACACACTGATGAACCAACACACTGGAGAACCTACACACTGATGAACCTACACAACTGATGAACCTACACACTGATGAACCAACACAACTGATGAACCTACACACTGATGAACCAACACAACTGATGAACCTACACACTGATGAACCTACACACTGATGAACCAACACAACTGATGAACCTACACACTGATGAACCTACACACTGATGAACCAACACAACTGATGAACCGACAAACTGATGAACCAACACAACTGATGAACCTACACACTGATGAACCTACACACTGATGAACCTACACACTGATGAACCAACACAACTGATGAACCTACAAACTGATGAACCTACAAACTGATGAACCTACACACTGATGAACCAACACAACTGATGAACCTACAAACTGATGAACCTACACACTGATGAACCAACACAACTGATGAACCTACACACTGACGAACCAACACAACTGATGAACCTACACACTGATGAACCTACACACTGATGAACCAACACAACTGATGAACCTACACACTGATGAACCTACACACTGATGAACCAACACAACTGATGAACCTACACACTGATGAACCTTCACACTGATGAACCAACACAACTGATGAACCTACACACTGATGAACCAACACAACTGATGAACCTACACACTGATGAACCAACACAACTGATGAACCTACACACTGATGAACCTACACACTGATGAACCAACACAACTGATGAACCTACACACTGATGAACCTTCACACTGATGAACCAACACAACTGATGAACCTACACACTGATGAACCTACACACTGATGAACCAACACAACTGATGAACCTACACACTGATGAACCTACACACTGATGAACCTACACACTGATGCACTAAACGATTCTACACACTGACAAATCCAAACACTGATGATTCTACGCACTGACCATTCAATTCACTGCCCAGACAACACACTAACAAAATATGCACTAGGCCTGTCAGGATGACAAATTTTACTGGATGATTAAATGTCCCAGAAACTTTTGCAATAAACTATAATATATTTGTGGGGTTAGAACAAGGGAGGAGACACTGAACCACCTTGCCTCCTTCTGGAGGAAAGAGGGGAGCATCTAGGTATCCTGAGGTGGGCGGAAGGCGACCAGGAGCTGACCCGCCACTCTTTGCTATTTTTTTTACGAGTAAGATGGGGGGGCTGCAGTAACACAACCTTTGCCCAAGCGAGGGGGGTTCCCCACCTCAACACACAGCCTTCCCCTTGAGAACGTCAGAGCAAAAGGAAGACTCCTTTCAGAACTCGTGCAAAACGGTTTCGCAGTTGGGGACCGGACGCTGGCCACCCCGGTTAAGGTGAGCTTTGGAGGAAGGGTGAGGAGGCTGTGGAGGGAAGAGAGGGTAGATAGAGAGGAGACGGAGATCCTTTTACCACAAACGTAAATTTTGTAAAAATTTTGTAAAAATTTAAAATAAAAAAAAAACCCACATAACGCCTAGCTCAGGTTGAGTGGTTCATCTCGGTCATTCGGTTAGAATCCCAAGTGCTCCCACGCTGCTGCTATCGCATTTGGCTTTGAAACCAAGTCCATCTTTCTTTCTGTTTCTCCAACTCTCAACTACCGTTTTCTCTGGCTATACTCCTCATGCAGTTCTCTTGCAGCACTAGGTCCCACCACCCCACACATGGACCATGTGGCTGACAAGTGACACCGGTGTTCACTCCTCCTCATGATGCTGAGAAACCAAGAGGGGTCACTGATACTCCAGAGTAAACCCTCTCATCGTCCAGTCTCATTGGAAGAGAGAGAGAGAGACACAAGGAAAAAAAACAAGATGCACACATACTGATAGACTGCCACACCCACATAGCTGTGGCAAGATGAGTCCTGGTACTGAACAGTTCATTATTCTTAATTAGTCTCTGTGGTGTGAATGCTGTGTGTGTGAAATCATGTTAGTAGACGTAGCGTCATGCCAGACCATCGGCACATAGTGTGCACTACACTGTTATGGAGTGTCTTTCTGATTGTTACCTTCACTCCCGTGCTCAATCTGTGACACCTCTTGCACACTGCCCATACGATACAAGACAATCTTTAAGATCCCCTACTTCTCTAACAGTTCTTCATGTGTCCCACAAAAGAACTTCCCACTTGGTTTGTGCAAGTCAACTATCTCACCAGTAGCTGTTCTTGGTCTTCTTGGGCATGCGTGTTAGTGGTGGCTCCAGGCAGCCCAGGTGATAGTAGAGCTTGCAGGTGTCACACAGCACCAGCAGGTGTTGGTCCTGGTTCTTCTTGCAGATGCCGCAGCTGCAGAGACACATGACATTAAACTCTGTGTGAAAAATTATGGAAATGTTTATCATGAAGGATTAAATACTCAGATGCATGCTTGAGTGTTTTTTGAGTATCTGTGTTTGCTGGACACAGTAAGTTGTTACACAACTTAACCGTTCAGTTACGGTTGACATTCACACACAGGACGGAGGAGTCAGACGGATGTGATGCTGTACACAGAACAGACTTCCTGCTGTCTCTGACATGTGAGCATATTCACATTTACAAGCTTTTCTTCATCTTGTCTCCTTTTTTTCCAACTGCCTTTTTCTTCTTCTTGGAGCATCTCTCACACACTGTTTGACGTTCTTTGATATAGGAGAGCACATTGAGGTTATGCCTGCAAGAAGAAATGTGTTACATAAACTGAGTGTTGTCCACCTGTAGAGAATTGCTGGGAGGCTGGACGGCTTCCCGGGAGTACCCCCCTCTTTCTTGCTGGACTTCCTCTCTTTGGGGGCTTTCAGAACAGCTGGTGTGTTTAGTTTCTGACGATAAAAAAGAAAACCATGTTCAAAAATATTCTATCACACCTTGTCTTTGCAAAAATAGTTTCAATGCAAGTGTGGATGATGAACTCTGTGCGTCCCCTCAAAACCACTTCAGCGTTTTCAGATTGAGTCTTTCCTCTTTGCAAACTAGCAGGTTTTGTCAGTGTGCTAAGTCAGACCAAACATCATTCCCCTTCAGCGTGTTGAGCCTGATAAATAATGACTTTTTGTTTTACGTGATTTTTTTTCAGCCCCTGTCCTTGTGAAACTGAGATCCATGTGATTTGCTCTATGGGTAAGGTCATGCTCACACCTGTATTAATGTGCATCCTGGGTGATCAACTCTTGTGCGTCTGATATTACAAGAAGAACAAAGTAAAACTATACAGATGGATCTATTCGTCCAAGCAAACTATACTACACAATATGTTTAATACACACGTGATGCATCTCTGTGGGCTTTTCAGAAAGTTCAAGTGGATGCTTCCACTGATGAGTTCCTCAGTGCATCTTGACTGTGTTCACACTTGAACTTGGAGCTGTCCACTTGTGACTGGATCACCCAGAACGCATGCTAATAACAGGTGTGAACAAGGTCACCAACTCAAGTGGCCCTTCACTGGGACACACTGCAGCAATGTTCAAAAAAGTGCACAAGTTGTTCCCAGCAGTGAAGCGAGGGGAACCTGCGGTACGTGTCAGGTGAAAGAAGCAGCAGATAGTGCTTCCTTCTCCCCTGCATCTGCTGTCACACGGGTTAATTAGAAAACTTATCTGGTAGGGGCCCAGTCTGTCACCAAACAGACAAGGTTTTCTCTGAGGAAGCTCTAATCAGTGCACGCTTGCTCTGCCTGCAGCACAGAGGGAGAGTCCCCGCAGGGAAGCCTGATAGAGGAGAGGGGACATGGTGACCAAAGCACAGGGGGCTGCCAGGGCTATCTCCTCAACATGGACATCTCAGCTGCTGATATGGAACTGTTTGAACTCTGTTAACATGCTTAACCAGACAGATGAAGAAGTTTAGAGGTGCAGAACATAAACAGAAAGGGGGGAACTGTCAGGTACACAGATGCGCACAAGTCTGTCTGCACCAGACTGGCCTCTAAGTATTTCCATCACATTCAATAGCGCATAACAATAAAAGTCATGTTCGATACGACTGAACAGAGCTCCACACGCATTGTGCTTGAGATGCAATACCAATCCACTGATGAAATCAAATCTGATGCTCTCTGGTCTAATCTCCAGACACAAGTTTGCAACCTTTCCACTTTCCAACAATCAGAGAGGGCTCATAAGCAAAAAACACAACTAGTTATTAAAAATGAATTAACTGAGGATTTGAGTCCAACGAAAGTTAATAAACCAGCTTTAATATTTTGATGGTGAAAACAATCATTAACTATAAATACAGCTGGCTATTCTGATGTCTGGCAGAGGTCCATGTATGATGTATACTCATCGCTATGACACCTTGGGACACAAATGAAATCATCTGGCCCTGCTGTCACTGGGGGGTAGCACACACGTACTGGCTGAGGAGTTGGTAAGACGAACCTGAACATGGTGATATGATTCATCTGTATTTTTGCCTTTGAGGTTTTTTGGGTGTTTCAGAGAACAGTACATAAACGCTCCGACACAACACGATTAATGGAGGAATGCTTTCTTTCAGATATGGTCTTTGTGTCCCCGACAGTCTGAGAGAAGGGCCAACTGTGACCTCATGAGCTACCAGGGGGCATACAACCATGTATTGTAGTAACTACTTTCGTACAGTAATGTTCTTTGAGGCTCTCAGCTTCTGGTACCACCATGTTTGTGTGCCTTCAATTTATAGTTGAATTGGACATTTGGGCACTGGTCGAGATGGATCTTATTTTTCTGTTGACATAAATGCAACGTAACAAGTATCCTTATTGCCAGGTAGCAAATTGAACATCATCATGGAGTTTGACAGAAGTTGGCTGAAAATGTCTCCTACTGGAGTTGCTGAACTTCCAGGAAGCACGAACTGTGCAGTGGAAGAGGGATGAGGGTCCCACTTGGGGACATCAATAATTTCTGCAAATGCACTGGCAGGATGACAAATAGGAGAGGAATATGTGGCAGATAGATGACACAAAAGCATGCAGCGCTGTGACTGATGTTGCCACTTAAAGCGTGCATGTTCATAATTGGATGATTTATGGTGGTCATTGCAGATTCACTGGCAGTCTCCCTCTAGTTCCTGTCTATTCTGCTGCCCTGCAACACTATTAACATCATTTGACCATTTGCACAGCTCATACTCTCAACGACCAACTGTTAATACGGCTTTTTATGGATTCAGCTCATCATATAAGAGACATAAATCTACACACTGTCACCAGCCTAGAGAGGAGATCACATTTATTTCCTCAAATTTAAAGGGTCAAAGTCAGCTGCAACCTCCATATCTGAAAGGTCATGACACTGATGGGTAGAAAAGAATAACTAGGAGTATTTAAAGGAACAATATAAAAACACATACATTTAATTGCATAAAGGCCATGATGTCAATTGCAGCCCAGACACAAATACATCAAATTCTAAACTTGATGTAGATACTGAGCTGAACTAACTCTGCTAACACATTCTGCTCGTCCTTCTATGATCCATACCATTTATTTGCCTCTTGTTTACATGACATGCAAGTCAAAGAGAAAACAGTCCATTTCTGCAGACTACACTTTTCACTCGTGCATCAAACCATCAGCCGCAGTGGGCCACCTCAGTACTCGGTCGCAATAGGAAAAAGAAGCAGCAGACCACTTTTACTTTTACAGTAAAGTCCGACTTCAGGGCAAACAGCAGGTCAATTAGTAGGAGCCCAATGGACATTTTTTTATCAGCAGAGGGTGACGACGGAGTCCAGAGCTGCTTCACTGCTGGCTCCGTCACAGAGGGCAAACCTACACTGGAGTGTTAAGCAAGCCACCGCAAAGGTTTGCATGGAGAACAAGAGGCAACTTGTTGCTACCTGGCCCAGGATGCCTCCCATCAGAGTCCACATAGTCTGGCCCTCACTACGCAACTCTCCGTTGGCGTTCAGCAGCTCCTCCAGAGACTCACAGAGCTGCAAGACACACAAAACAGTCGAGGCACTGATTATTCCTCCATTTATTAAAATGCCAAGCCACTTATAAATACTCACCTCTTTCTGTTGTGCTTTCGCACACTGACAGTCAACACTAGAAATCTCTGAAAAGACATAGTTTTACCTCACTGGCAGAAGTCCTTTTTTAAGAGACTGTTATATTTTTGAAGGTTCATGCAGCTGCTACTTCAAAATGTGGCAGCTTCCAGAAGGAATGAACTTTCCTCTGCTGATGACGACAAGAACCAAGATGCCTGATTCATGTCGAACGATAACCGACACTGCAGTCTGCATCAGGCTTGAGAGGTTCGAGCCCAAAGGTTCAGAGGTTTCAGTCATATCTTGAATTGATTTGGTGTTTCTGTCGAAACATCCCAGAGTGGAGCAGGATTATTAATGAGGACTGGGTGTTTTAGATGGTACGACTACATGCGTCAGTGTCATTTTTCCTCTGGAATGAGACAAAGATGTTCTTGTTTGACTCCATCTCTGCTGTAGCTGCTCACCACCCAGCACCAACATCTTCATTAACGCAACAATGTGGATTTTATTCCAACACTTGATGTCACACGTTAGTGTTAAACCTTCAGTCAGATGCAGTCACGGTGCTGGGCTCCATCATTCCTCCACAAGGCCAGAGTCATGTAAAAGCAACTGAAGCAGAGCAATTAGCAACACACACTCCATTAATATTGCTTAACATGCGCGGCAGAAGACTGAATGCAACATTAACTCTGTGACTTTTACACTGCTGGTGTATTCCCTTGAACATGTTGACAGATGGAGCGGCAGCCTCTTCCCAGAGGCCACATGTTCGAGGAGAGAAGGTAGAGGGCGCAGTGCTCCTCAAGACAACTCGGGCAAATTTACAAAGAACAGACAGCGACCTCTGATAGCAGCAAGAGCCATCATATAGTGGGTCTGTCTTCTACCGCTGGAATCACAGCTATTAGAACTGACTTTTGCTATCAGCTAAGCTGATGCTAATCTTAATTAAAGTTGGAACGGTTCTGAGGTACCAGCCAGTCTTGGCAATGTTGCTGCAGTGTGGCGAGAAAGACAAAGTCTGCGAATAACCCAGACAACAGAGACATAAACAGCTGGTCAGTCAAAGGAGTAAAAGATTTGCTGTGTCAGCGCTTATTCCAGGAAGTGGTTTGCATCTCCAGTTCTGAGCATTAAAGGTGCCATGGAGAGGTTGAACGGGGTATTAATTCTTGTTCTGGAGTGATATGTAACCCCACAAAAATGCTTGGGTCTGTCATGGCTCAGAAGCTTCCTAAAGGCTCTCTGAAACCGCTATGTTACCATGTTGGGTTTAGAATGCTTCGTTTGTCCCTATTGGGGTCATTTCTGACCTCATCTGGCAACCTCATTATTTATGCAAGTGCATGAGTTGACGGCGATCGGTTGCCGTGGTTTATCTGGCAACCTCATTTAACTATTACTTTGTGATTGGCTGCCCTCACTGTCTCTGAAAAGAAAGCACTCCCACTTTCTCGGCTAACTGTCGCCGGCGCTAACTGTGACTGCTACTGTCAATTGAGAACATTCCTAAGATAAGATACCAAGTAGCCACGGCCCATTCACGGATCCAGCCGTACATGCAGTGGCGGGGTGGCCGTCGGGACAACCGGGAGTTTTCCCTGCACTCACTCGGCTCGTTCGCATAATCACCCCCTCCCGAAATATGTCGAAGGGGCGTGTGTGAAAGGGGTGGGTTCAGTGTGTGGGGGGGCACTGACTGAACTGTGACATAACACCAAAAACGCATTGGCCCATTTTCCCGCAGCAATTCAAAACAGGGGAGACACCTCAAACAGAGGTTATGACACTGCTTCACACTTTGAGTGTCTTCCCCACAACTGGGGGACGTTGAATAAACACCACAACCACGAAAACGATGATTTTCATTCTGGGGGACCTTTAAAGCTTTTTAACGAAAGGCAAAATTCACCTCAATCACACAAAAAAACTTTTTGGTGTAATTTTTTTTTTCAATTTGGACAATTTCATTAACTTTTCTAATGTGATATTTCAAAATGCTCAAAATACGACCATACATCACATTGCAAACGATACATCTGCTCAAGGTCCCAGGTGTTCGTTCAGTCTGTTCTTTGTAATTGTTTACATCGTCTCATTTTGTTCATTTTAAATTCACCTGAGACTCTGGAAGAAGCAGGTTCACGCCTCTGATTTGTTGGACCTGACCGACGGATGGGGCCTGCACTACTGACCTTGTTGTACTCCACGTGCAGTTTGTCTTGCTCGCTCTCCAGTTTGTCTTTTAGGTTCTTCTGCTCAGAGATGTTGTCCTGGATCTGGATCATTCGCATGTTCCGCTCTGAATATCAATGGGACAAAAATCAATAGCACGATCACAATCTATACACACAAAAAGCCCATGAGAGAGTACTGATGGCAGATAGGCTCTCTGCTGCAGGCTAATGCAGAATGCTCTCAAGGTTACTGGCACGGCATCTCTGCCACATCTGCCATCATCACCATCACCATCACCATCATCATCATCAGTCCTTTAAGGAGGAAATAAAGCCTTTAGAGCCGCTGAAGCTAGACTGTGCAGACACAAACGACCACTTCCTTGAGATTACAACCCTGACATCAGAGAGAAGTCCTGTACTTGGATACTATATAATTTTAAACGGAATGTTTTATGGCCGCTTTCATATCGATGAATATACTCGCACGGAGCTGAAGATCATGAGAGTGGCTGTTGGTAGTCCAACAGAGAAACATCACGTTCCAGCTTATGTTCCTCTGGCAGCTCGTTTTTATGAACTGAGCTGAGTTTCCCTCAACACTTCTCAATTAAAAGACATGAAACTTGACGTATTAATGGTTAATGAGGACACCCACGTATGACCACCTGCTTCAGAGAGACAAGAGGACCAAATCAAGTTAACCAATTCTGTCATCGGGTGATTGTAGCAAGTACAGGTACAACCTAGGAGTTAGTCTCTAGTCCTACTGTCGTCCGTCTCTGTCCTACTGTCATTCATCTCTAGTCCTACTGTCGTCCGTCTCTGTCCTACTGTTGTCTGTCTCTGTCCTACTGTCGTCCGTCTCTGTCCTACTGTCATTCATCTCTAGTCCTACTGTCGTCCGTCTCTGTGCTACTGTCGTCCATCTCAGTCCTACTGTCGTCCATCTCTAGTCCTACTGTCGTCCGTCTCTGTCCTACTGTCATTCATCTCTAGTCCTACTGTCGTCCGTCTCTGTCCTGTCGTCCGTCTCTGTCCTACTGTCATTCATCTCTAGTCCTACTGTCGTCCGTCTCTGTGCTACTGTCGTCCGTCTCAGTCCTACTGTCGTCCATCTCTGTCCTACTGTCGTCCGTCTCTGTCCTACTGTCGTCCGTCTGTCATCCTACTGTCGTCCATTTCTAGTCCTACTGTTGTCCGTTTCTAGTCCTACTGTCGGCCGTCTCAGTCCTACTGTTGTCCGTTTCTAGTCCTACTGTCGTCCGTCTCAGTCCTACTGTCGTCCGTTTCTAGTCCTACTGTCGTCCGTTTCTAGTCCTACTGTCGTCCATCTCTGTCCTACTGTCGTCCGTCTCTGTCCTACTGTCGTCCGTCTGTCATCCTACTGTCGTCCATTTCTAGTCCTACTGTTGTCCGTTTCTAGTCCTACTGTCGTCCGTCTCAGTCCTACTGTCGTCCGTTTCTAGTCCTACTGTCGTCCGTCTCTGTCCTACTGTCGTCCGTCTGTCATCCTACTGTCGTCCATTTCTAGTCCTACTGTTGTCCGTTTCTAGTCCTACTGTCGTCCGTCTCAGTCCTACTGTCGTCCGTTTCTAGTCCTACTGTCGTCCGTCTCAGTCCTACTGTCGTCCGTTTCTAGTCCTACTGTCGTCCGTTTCTAGTCCTACTGTCGTCCGTCTCAGTCCTACTGTCGTCCATCTCTGTCCTACTGTCGTCCGTCTCTGTCCTACTGTCGTCCGTCTGTCATCCTACTGTCGTCCATTTCTAGTCCTACTGTTGTCCGTTTCTAGTCCTACTGTCGTCCGTTTCTAGTCCTACTGTCGTCCGTTTCTAGTCCTACTGTCGTCCGTTTCTAGTCCTACTGTCGTCCGTCTCTAGTCCTACTGTTGTCCGTCTCTGTCCTACTGTCATCCTACTGTCGTCCGTCTCTGTCCTACTGTTGTCCGTCTCTGTCCTACTGTCGTCCGTCTCAGTCCTACTGTTGTCCGTCTCTGTCCTACTGTCGTCCGTTTCTAGTCCTACTGTCGTCCGTCTCAGTCCTACTGTCGTCCCTCTCTGTCCTTCTGTCGTCTGTCTCTATCCTACTGTTTTCTGTCTGGAAACACATGTGCAGCCATTTTCTTTGTTTTGTTTACATTTAAACTAATATTAAATTCATATTGATTAATTAATATTAAAACTAATATTTTCCATGGACGTGTCAGGATCTTGTGATGATTCGTCGACTAACAGAAGCTTCTGATTTCTGTTTTGGATCAACTGATAAAGATCCAGTAAACTGTGACTGGATCAGCCATGATGGCTTCCAATATTTCTTTTTCTGAACTAGAAAAATAACAGCCAACCCTGTTTGAATTAGAATTTCACCAACAACTCCTTTGGATTTAATTTCCACAACCTGAGAGGGAGAAGGCGTGAGGCGTCCTCACCTAAGTAGTAGTTGACAAAGTCAGCTGTGAGGGCAGGCTGCTTGTGCTTTCTGCGTCCATCCATGCTGGTGTTGGCATCCGATGTGTCCACAGGGAAAATATCAGTGCTGATGCCCATCAGTTCTGCCTTTCTCATCAGCTTTCTGATAGCAGAGGCACTAGAGGTCAGAGGTCGTGGCAGCTTCTCCCGGGGCACCCACGCCTGAGGTCGAGTGTTCCTGGACAGCTCTGCTTTTGCTCGGTACTGCTGCAGGCGGGTTGTGATTCGGGCCTACACACCCAAAAATACATACACAAATATTTTAATGTTACACTGCAACCTGGAACATCTTCAATGGCTCAGGTGTGTTTGAATCACTATGCTGCTCCTCTCTATATGATAATAGAAATAATACAAATAAAAAGACAGCGGATATCTGGTGGTCAATGGCAGCTAACACAGTGAATCAACGTATGGAAAACGTCACTGTATCAGAGGCAGCTGGAGGCAGCAGTGCATGTTGAGGTCTGGTTTGCCAATATATATAAAACAGATCCATCAAATCAAGGCGTAGCCATGACCCTGTAGTTAAAGAAATCAATATAGTACCTGTCTGAGAAAAGTCAGTGATACAATTACCTCCTCAGGACACATAAGGAGCAGGTACTACTAGGGGTGAGTACCGAACTTCGGTACTTTAATAGCACTGACCGAAATGCCTCGGTACTACCGGCTACCGAAAATGTCTGTTTTTCAGTGCCAATTTTCAGTACTAGCGAGGTAAAAAGCGAAGGTCTGATAATACTGCCGGAGGCGACTCTGGTGACGAGTGGTCTAGGATGGTAGAGGAAGGCCCCGCCTTCCCTTCTCTCTGATTGGCTTACTCTGATATCCTAACTGCCAATGACAGGCAGAGTAGGGCGGTTCATGACTTCACCATCCAATGAACATTATACTTTGCTTCTGGTAACACGTGTTACACGTTTGTGTTTTGTTACCTGCATGTGTGTGAGAGACGGTAAGATATGAAATGTCCCCGCGGTCAAAAGTGTGGCTCCATCTTATTAGAATCGACGCCAATAGAGCGTGATGCAATATCTGCAAAATGGATGTCGTGGCAAAAGACGGCAACACGTGAAATGTTATGAAGCACCTGAACGTACACGGGATACACACGAGAGCAGAACGCTGCACGGTGTCGATGTTACGAAGGGCAGACCGCAGCCTTCCTCATCCCAGCCTTCTAGTCCACCTGTTGTGGATTACCTCTTGGAAATCTCTACCGCCGGAGGAATCCTCCTTAGCCGAGAAAACAGACGACGGGGCGGCCGCCTTGTCGGGGACGTCTTCAACAGGTAAGCTAACTTTAAGCTAACACAAGTGATTCGGCGTATCCGTTGAGTCGGCCAGCGCTAGCATGAACTGTTGTTTTTCTCCTTACACTTGCAGCTGCTGCTGTTCATCCCGTTGTGAGAACTTCTTACTAGCTTACTTACACTAATTTTTTTAATTAAATTATTACCGAAAAAAGTACTGTACCAGAACCGGCACCGAAAATTTTTGAAAGGTACCCAGGCCTAGGTACTACTACTCCTTACATTTGTCCATGTGATGGGTCTCAGCGTATTTTAAAAGTTATACAGTGCTGAACAAAGTTACCTAAATATTCAATCTATGCCCTGGTTTTTCCAGCACATTCAGAATCACCTTATGTATATAGTGGAACAAAGAATATTTTGATGACTCATTATTACAGTTTCATATTTTTCTGAAGAAGGCTGTTTTTTCCCCAGAGCTCCACATTATATCCTATTTTAAATAACTACACTCCTATCAGAAACACAATTCTACCCGCTGACAATGAAAAAGCTCTCATCTAAGCTGAACCTTTGAAGATTCAAGCGGCAGCCGACAGCTGACCGTGTACTAAAGAAGACTCAGCCACACCTGCTCCGAGGCCTAAAATGTCTGTCAGTCTCACAGGGGATTGAATTTTACCTGCTTGCAGATTGGCGGATGGGGGATGTTAGTGTGGTGTCTCGTCATGACAACACATGACTAATGTGACATGATCTCTCACAAGGTTTGTTAGAAACAATAGGGAACATCTACAAAGTGATATATGTGATAAAACTGCCTCTGTGTGTGGATGGGAGGGGCCATCCACCGCCCATAACATCAGCAGGGCAAAGCGTGGTTTGTGGTGCCCGTTCTGCAGTACAGTCAGAGCCAGATCTGTGGCGCCGCCGTCATCATAAACACCTGGAGGGCTACGGGACAACGATTTGCTGGATCAGTCTGATGCTGCTCTCTTATTTCAATGTGCCAGACAAGTTTAAACCAGCTTTCATATCTTCTGCTGCTGTCAGACCACAGTCCCTCTATGTTGGAATATTAAATGAACACTTCGTCCGTGTGAGATCACATGACTACAGATGTGCTTAGGTGTTGTGTACCTGAGCTTCAGGAGTGAGCTGTTTCTCTCTCTCCTGCAGGGAGACCTTACAGTAAGACTGTAGCGCCAGGTAATTCTTTCGCTTCCACTTCCTATCAAAGCGGTCTGCATGTTGTTTGCAGTAGGCAAAAAATGGATCGGCAATATCCTGCAGGAAGAAAACATGCAAATATCAACTGATAAAATACTAAATGTAGACCAGGGACATCACCTATACAACCCAGCGGCCTCTACTTCTCATTCTGGACCAGAGGTAGAGAAAAGAAAACCCTCACTGGAATCATTTCAGCCAGCTGACTGCCGGGGTGTGACAGACTGGGACAGAGTGTTCCCAGGCCCCATATACTGGTAACCACGTGAGCAAACATCTCACAGGGACATGTCTTTCACTCTTGACACAGAAATATTTGGTCTGGGTGCTTACCTCCTCTGCTGCAGCTTCAGACAGAAGCCCCTCCCTCTGTGCACAGGTGACGTGAAAGTAGGAGCGACACATTCCTGCATCACAGCTGATGCAAACGCCAGTCCGGGCAAAGCGGGTGTCCTCACAGAAACTGCACTCCTAAAGCACAGGAACACAACAAGGAGAGTCTTAGCTCCAACAAGTCAAATCTGACTGGATGGAGACCAAAGAAGGCATCTTCTTACACGTCTTTGCTTGGTTTGCTCTAAACACACTGCTAGCATGAATCGGTTACTGGGAACATTTGACATATTAGAACAGTGGAACCGCACATTTGACCAATATACAGGATGCACTCATCAAAGTGTTCACACATACAAGCACACCTGCCTTTCTTGTTCTTCCCTCTTTACCAGATGCTGCAGTCGCTTGTTTAGCAATTGTACATTGGTAAATAGAATGAAATCATACGGCACTCTTACATCTGTTAACTAAAAGTGACCAACACCACACACACGGCTGGCAGAGGCTGGTATGGAAGATGCTGACATGTATATGGAGCGGTGAGGGCTTCAGAGTCTTGCTCAAGGACACTGGGTCTGAACTGGTTTTTCAGCTGCTGGCTGAAATAGCAGCTGCTGCAAGTGCTTGAACATCATCTGACACTTCAACTATTCTCAGCTCTTCTACTCCACTGACATCCCAAGTGCTCTCATCATCACTCTCGAAATGATATCTGTTGTATTTAGAACTTACAGGCAAGCTGACAATTCTTTAACACTTCATCTGACACCGTATTATTCAGATGTTACACTTCAATCACCGAGTGCAGCTACAGCTCATGATCAATAATTAGAAACAATCAAAAAGAATGGCTAAGACATGGCTCCTGTAGCTGCCCGCAGCTCTTGCCGCATCAACATGGAGAAAGAGTACTTGCCTTGGCTCCGTATTTTGAATAATTCATCTCAGTGAGCGTCACTGGCCGTAGCTTATCAATGTCTCCAAAAGCTACTCCAGGAACGTAGAGAGCACACACCACATGCACCCATCTGAAAACATGAAAGAGCAGAATCCAAATGGCTGAGGAGCAACAGAACAAACTCTTGCATATTAGAATTCCCATCCTCACCTGAGCGTGTGTCACGAGTGATGTCAAGGAACAGCAACAGAGTTCAAGCCTCTGGTCGTGGTTAGTTTTAAATTTAGTGTTGGGAATCAGCGCAGACAATGAGGAACTTAATATCATGAAATTGGCTGCAGTGACTTTCTTCGACGCTTCAAACAGAAATTGATTCATAGATTTAGGTAACTCCAGACTGGCTACAGTTTGGTGTGACACAATTTCAAATGCAGACTTTAGGGGAGAGAATCCGAAGTCCAATATAAAGATATCCATCTCTAGCAAGCAAGCGCTTCACAGTTTAATTTGCTGTGTTTTTCATGCTCTAGTGAAGTAGTAAATTCGGGTGCAGCCTGGCTGAGGAGCACTATCAGCGATAACGTGGCTGAAGTCTCTATGCTTCACATAACACACTCTTTTCTCTCACTCCTTTTCTTCCTCTATCTACCCTCTTCCCTCCATCCCTCTCTCTCGTTCCTCCACTTGCTCTCTCCCTCCCCCTCCCGCCTCCTTTTCTCCCACTACTGAATATATGTACAATTTAGATAGCCTTTGGCTGTTTGCAGCACTTGACCAGGGAAGGTCATAAGGCGTCGGTTGTTTCTGAACTCTTTCCACCGGCTGCCTCCTCCTAATAGCAGCTGACACCCGGGTCACCGGGTCACACGATCCTACCTCCCGGCATCGGTCTCTTTGAAGATGCCATCCTGGTTGGGGCAGAGCTCACAGCTGGGCGTCACTCCATTCTTGCAGGCGTCACAGAACCAAGGCTCGGTGGAATTCTCTGACGCAGAGCTCATGATGGAGTCACTCTCACCATCAACACCGTAGCACCCTGGAAACAGCAAAGGGTTAACAGTGTGACGATATGACGTCGCAGTAACCAGGACACCTTCAGAGACAACCTCAACATGGAAGAGTGCATGAATGAACAAAGGATTTATTTTCAGTCCATACAGGAAACCTAATTTTTGACATTTACAGGGTCAAAGACTGAAAAAAAAGGACTGGGCTGTCACCCTCTCAGATGAGTATCTGCAGTGCAAAAATGAAATCAAAATATGTATAGAAAAAAACAACGCAAGCAAAGCACAAGAAAGAAATCGTGTTCAAATATCCTAAGAAATATAATACTTCATTTTTTTTTAATACTCATTTAAATTTTTCCAAGTCCATTTGCACCTTGACAAAGTGCTAGACAGCACTCATCAGGTCACCATGAAAGCCGTTCCACAGCTGGACGTCCATCTCTTCCTGACGTTCGCTCTCTCTCTCTACGCCGTCTCATCTTAGATCCTCCTCTCTCTTTCTTAGTTTGACAAGCTTTTCCCTTTAGCTTGGTTCAGTGTCTTTATATAGACAGCATCTACTCACTTTAGACTGCAAGATTCTACAGACAATAATAATAATAATAACAATTTCATTAATTTCACTGAAGTAATTCGTAAATTAAAACTGACAGTTGAATCATGAATCTAACAGCTTGTTTCTGAGGCTCCGTGTTTATGCATTCTCCCAAACTCTGACACAATATGGCACACGTGTTTACTATGTTCTGGATGTGGCTTACAGCCTAGTTTCTGGTCTCAAATCACTCCCGATGATTTAAAAGCATATACACTCTTTGATTAAAAAGCAATTTTGTCAATCTTTCTTTTAAGATAATTTGCTAATATGCAACCATTTTTTTCACCTGATCAGTTCACTTTCTACCGTCATGTTAGTCCCTGAACAACAGACGTTTGTGTCATCAGCAAACTCATCTCAGCGTCTTTGATACTGTACAAGTGTCATTTATATTAAGGAGAAACTCCTCGGCCCCTAACCTGAAGGCTGTAGTCAAATACCACGGCATCTTAGCTTCCTGTGCCCTCTCATGCCATATTGTTCTAATTCTGAGGTGGAGTGGAATGGATGATGTCAAGTGCTTGGCGTTGGTCTATAAACACACTGCTGCCAGCGTGCTGTTTCCTGTCTGTGGCTGTCACTGTGTCTTCTACTAAATCCACGGCTGCTGTCGATGATGCTGATCCTGAACCCATTCTGACGGTCACAAGAGAGTCTGATTTCTCAAAAAACTCATCCCATCTATTTACAAACAATTTTACTGATATGAACTTTTAATTCTGATTGGTAATTTAAGAGTATATTTGACCAAGTGGGCAGCTCTGAGGGGAGGAGCCTGCACCAGTGGCCTGCAAGACGTTTGGAGCCCAAAACAAGCCATATCCTACGTCAACTGATACTTCACCCAAACAGACTATTTTGCCTTTCAAGTGCTGACAAAAAGGGGCTTTAAGCTCACTAAAATATTTGTGTCACTTCTTCATGACTCCAGGATGTGGAAAGAGCCAGTCTCTCGTCTTTAGCTTCTCTTGGAAGAGTGTAAGTGAGTTGGTTCAACAGTACTGTTACTATCAGCACGGCCGCGGACAAGCCACAAACAAGAGTGCTGCATTGTCGCTGCTTTGAAGTCAAATCCAAATGTTTGCTGACTACAGAGCGCACGGCGGGGTGAAGATGATGTGGACTACAGAACAAGCATACAGTACCCCAGGGCTTCAACGCTCCGGATGGCCGGCTCTTTCTGCATTCTTGGGTGACAAAGATCGAATTCAGCAGTGAAAAAAGTATTTGTAAGTTCTTGAAAAGCAACTTACAGTTCATGGTTGAAATATCACTTTGATGTACAGGGAGGATTTCATATTACGATTTTTTTATTGATAGCAATGCTGCTAATGGATAAGAATGGTTATCAATACTAGTAATGACACTATAGTTTGGTGCCTAAAGTAAAAGGCTTGACATGAAAAACTGCAACAAAAATTCAGGTAATTTTAATTTTGCCATCAACTGAGTAACTCAGTGCCCTGTGGGACTTCTATGTGGCACTGGCTATTCAGTTTTCCATTCACAAACTATTAGGGATGTGTCAGAATGTTTTTGATAGTTGGAATATTATTTAAAATGTTTTAAAAAACCGAAGAATATTATCTCTGCTCCTGACTTTTCTAAATGTCTTTTCTGAGTTTTGTTAGAAATGAAGTGCAGGTAAAACTGGAGGGCAGAACAGAGATTCTCGTTTGTCAGAGGAACTTGCAGCGATGACGACAGCAGCCATCGAGGCGTGTTTTTGGGTGGGGGGCAAGATGGCCGTACCCAGCTGTGGTGTAGGTTTACAAGTTATCATGTTTCCAGGGTGACAGCGAGAGGAGAACCACAACAGAGCAACAAGGTAGCAGCATTTAGTTTATCAAGCCAATGATGCTGTGAGCAGGAAGAAAAAAACATGGTGATTGAGGTCCTCTCTCCTACTCGTGATGTCTCTGTAGTTTAGTTTAAAGTTACCCAGATGCACAATAATATCTGCATGTCATCAGCTTCAGCCGATCTTGGTCATATCACAAATATCAGACCAATGCAAATATTATTTAAATCAACCCAGTTTTGCTAAAGGTCTTTCTTCTTTCCTCATCTTCTGTTACTTAAGATGGAAACAATGCAGTAAATATTTGATTCATGGGCTGTAAAGAAAAATGATAAATTCACAAAGCTTATCTTTGTATGTTTGTACAAGATGTAAATATCAAACCAACTAGTGTGGTATACTCTTACATCAACACTGTTCATAACTGGCTAACGGCCATAAGAATATCAGCTCATTGGATACTGACCAGAACTCTCACGTATCCCTGCTGATGACACGGAGATGGAGATGAAGTGAGAAGTAAGGAGGTGAAGGAGGCTTTAAATTCCATTTACAGGGGATCAGAGTTAAACCAGCAGCTTGTGCCATACTCACTGTTCCCCTTCCTTTTCTCTTCCAGATAAGTTGTAAACTACGTGATCTGACCTTTGACCTGTCTCACTTCTTTAGCTAAGTTGCTGTGTTCATACACATTGATGCAGAGAGAAGTCATCCACAAAGAATGGCTGTAATAAACTTTAAATCTGACAGGGTACGATGCCTGAGTAATCCTGTCATTTACGACAGCAATTCCTGAGTAAACCAACAAGTCAACAGATCAACACCCGACAAGACTGAATGCAGCCCTCAATACGTGCTGAAACCCCACATCTGCTGACGGTCCACATCTCCGTCTGACTGAAGATAAAGAAACACACAGCACTTCAGGGGACAAAAATGAACACGTGGCTGGATGGATTCAGGCTGGTCAGCTTAACCCTGCACTGCCACTTCGTCGATTTGTGACACGAAGTTCCAGAGAAATTTGGTTATGCTAGGATCTGGGAGACACCTTCATTGTCAGCCACAATTAAACTCAGGTTTCGGACAGCGCCGGATCAATCAGCATTGAGAGAAGTGTCCTGTATTCATCTGACCATCTCAGGTCCAAGTAGAAGACAAAGAAAGTAAAACTGGCCAGGTCTGCTCGGGTCAAAAACTGGCAATCTATTGTGACACTGCAGTGCCACTAATTGAACATTTGATTAAAAATGTAGCCTGAGAGAAGCAAGAAGAGGCCAAGCAAAAACATTTTTATGTTGTCCTCTTAATTTTCTGAGGTTACCTAAACAATTACTTGGCTGATGTGGTTTCTGTGGCAGCTATTACACCAGGCAAGTGTGCTCGTCACTACCAATGAGGGCACCAATCAGTGCTCTGCCTCCACTGGGGAGATAACACTCTAACTTCTAATTCAGTCAACCAGCCTTCAGGCTTTTTGAGAAATGGGAAAGACTCACAAATGAGAAGCTGGATGTTCAGCATGCCCGTCACCATGCACCGCACTGGGGAGTCGGGCAGCCGATGGAAAGCAAACAACGGAGCAGAGTTGTTTATTCAGCTCTACACTTTGTTTGGTGGGTGGATGTCCTTTGTGATTGAGAGACCATCTGCTGTGTGTCCTGGTGTTTCACCACTTCTGAACTCTTCTCCTCAAACACTAAGGGCTCTGTGTTCAGGACCGTCTGGTTTTTGTGAGATCAGCTCAAAGCCAGTCAAGAAACCGACTGAGCAATTAAGTCCTAGTCGAGGTCTGACCTGACCTTCGGAATGACAGAAGGTCTTAGACTCTAACCATCACACGTGTAAACATAACCGACTATCTCTATTTCTGCCTCAATTCCTCCACAGAATGCAGCGAGGCCAGGAGGTAATGCCCTGCTTGATCCACTCAACATTTATTTTCTTAAAAAAGGTATTACTGGAATACCTTTGGCAACAGTTGGATGCTTCATCCTCACAGCTCGAGCTTTGAACTGTGGAACCGGGGTTGTAAACGACCACCATGCTGGTTTAACTGACTTATGCCTGAACCGTGGCACAATCTTCGGTGTTCCTTTTGAACTGAGATACAAAGCTCAACCGTTAAGCCATGGGTTGCTGGCTAATATGCGCTAAGCTGACAAAAAGTGATGACTACAGGATAACTTGATAATCCCTGGGGGAAAGATTATCCTTGTCAGAAATGACGAGCTTGGCAGGAAAAAGAAGGGGCAAGCTTGACTGAATCCAGAGAAGTACTTTGAACTCCACTCAGATTTGATAGAAATGATGTTTCATTTGCCAAAGACTGAATGTCTCCTAAAGTGAGCGGCTGATACCACAGGTTACTGCGTCCTCTTTGTTAACAACGTGGAGCGCCTGGGTGGCTCATGAATTCAGACTGGATACGTCTCATGCTAATGATCTACCTACAGCCAGCAACACCCCCAGTTATACCCCCCCCCCCCCAAAAAATACAACACTTATGCTGAATGTTACGTTCAAACACATCCCATTCTAGACACAGCAAATCCCGTGTGTCCTTGTTTACACCACAGCTGATGTAATCAATGAAGCCGGCCCTCGAAACATCAATATTTGGAACAGACGCATCCCATCAATTGGTTTGTTGTTTATAAAAAAACATTTCAATTCATTTTTGGTTCGCGACTACGAGCTGCTAACTGCTTGGGTCTCCGAGGGAAAAACAAGTGGACTGGCTATTCAGGTATTATTTACCTGGTTAATTCACCCGCCACCACATGACATCACCTGCATCTGGCGACCAGAAATATTGGATTGATTCACAAGATTGACTGAAAATAGTCCCCAACAAACCACCATTCACTCCTGTTTGTGACACACATGTTGGCCTGCTGTTTTAGGACATTTTAGATCTGTTGTATAAAAATGCAGCGTTATTTGTAGCCAGTTCTTTGAAATATACGTCTTCATAGGAGGTGACGGGCTGTATGAGGTACAGTTGAACCATCCAAGGGTATACTGGGAGGTGTTGCACAGTCTGTCCATTTATATAAATTACAAGGGGAGCTGTCATTTTAACACCATGCAGTTCAACAGCACTATAAAAGGACCACTGAAATGATCCAACACCTCTTTTCAATAAAGACTGTAATCTTCATGACAGGAGGATTACTGGATTGATCGAAGCGGGCCCAAGAACTTGGCAGCAGAATGTTTATTCATTTGGCCAACTATAAAAATGATATGTTGAACTTAATGAATTCATGATGATTGATGTTGCTACTGAAGCTGTTTTGAAAAGACTCTGAATAACTGCTCTAAAAACACAACAACACTAACATTGAGGGCGTTTCTTTAAGGGGATGTCTTTGGTTTTCTCCTTAGCACATCTAGGAAAAGTTTGAAGGAAAATCAGTCGATGACACCTGAGAGATTTGGACTCTCAGGTGCTTTCTCTCTGTCTGTCCCTGATGGAAAGCATTAAATACAAACCAAGCGACTGTTCCCTGGTTACAACCCTGCCATCGGGAACTGCAATTCTTACTGAAAAGAAAGGAAAGGCTTCTGTTCTGAACATCATCATGATCCCAGCACACTATGAAAAAAACAAACACTGGTGGTATCGGGAGCTCCCAACCAGTGAGACATTCAAATCCTAGCCAAACCTGTTCGCGGGGAACGTTAGCTAAATTAGATTTAGTTTTTTCCTAAAACAAATTTGGGTATTGCTCGGGCTTATTCACCGCAGGCGACACCTGAGCTAGCTGTGAATATCAGGATGATTTGTCAACATGGGGCTGTGTTTGGTGGCGGTACTGGCTGCAGCCAGCATGCCGACTCCTCACCTTGCTAACTGGGCATCATCACTTGCCTTTAACCAGGCAGATGAAGCTGACAGTCTGTGGCCAATAACAGTCTTAAGAAGGGTTAGAATATCCGTGGATGTCAAATATGAGATCTGAGGTCCTGCAAGTGGGATAAAATTCATGAAATATTTATAACATTATTACTGTTCCAATTTCTCTCTGCTCGGTTTACACTAGCTGACCAGTATCACTCGATAGTGACACCAAATGTGATTGGTCACCAATGAGGACTCCGTCTTCAGCCACGCCCATCTCAGAAAAGAGCTGCAATGGGAGCCTGGTCAGGCCGAATAAGAAGAGAAACGAAACGCAATTCAGTCCGAGTGCCAGGCTAGCACATTCAGGTAAGTACATTAACAGTAGTTTTATATGCCAGTGAGACTCCATTTATTTGCATTCAAGTAACTGAGGAGACTGCAGCTTGCTGGTAAGTGGTGATGTAATATTAACCTTTCCTACAGCAGCCAATCACTGGGAGGTGGGAACTGATGCCCTTTTCTGACTTATTAAGAGAACCGAATCTACAGACTGCTGAATATGAGACAAAACCAGGAGACCTCAACACATTAATAAATGACAAAGGGACCCTCTTTGGCATTTACGGTCAGAGCAAATAAAAGTAGAGGCACAACTTTGGGACATAATGTCAGCCTCTACGCTTGCTGAGATGCCGATCATCAAAAGGCCGACCGGTCGGAGAGAGCAGCACACCTCCATGTACGTGCCCTTGGTAGACCCTTGCTTTGAGGACTGTGCTCATTCCAACTTTTGATCTCTCACGCAGGTCTGCTGTGTCTGCCTTTCATGTCAGCCTCACCTCTCATGTGAGAGTGAAGGATGGCTTCTGGAAAGCGGTACAAACATGAGAACAAAGAAAACAACTTGAGGCGTGAGACTGACTCGTATGAGCTCCACATTCTGACAGCTCATCTCTCATCTTGACCTCAGATATCCTTCTTTGGGCGACACTGTTTTAACCTTAAATGAGGCCGTTTGTGATCCCTAAAATGAAGGAACATCTTATAAGAACACCTTTTCAGAAAGGGTGTATAATACTGTCCCGCAGATCAGAAATCATTCAATGGTTTGTCAAAATAATGATGCGGTCTGTAGAATAGAATGTAAGAAAACTGTCAGAACGACTGATTGTCCTGCAGCAGGTACTGAAGAGGAGGAGCAGCTATCCAGACCGGTGGGTCCGATATCAACGACGATGGAACTTGTGAAAACAAACAATGAATTATTGTCTTTATTTTTGAAAATTCTTTTCTCAAGAAATTCATTGCTGCTAAGTTATATGATTATCCTTTTTTCTCACAGGCATTTGCTACATTAATGGGTTAAGCCCTGCAGACCCTGGTCCTGTCCTCTCAAACAGCTTTACAGAATCTATGTGCTCTGAGGGTTTCTATCAAACTTGGTTCACTCAAGTTATACATTCAGTCCTGAATGGATTTAGGGTGGTTCTGTGTGGATGGTGGTGTTGTTATCGGGTGTTTCTGGTGTTGGTCATGGTGTTATTTAGACACAGGAACGGTACCAGCGCCACTGACACTGGGAGCCCATTCAATGAGGTTCCAAGAAGACCGAAAATAAAAAAAAAACTGTTTATCAATTATATATGTGTGAGTGTGTGTGTGTGTGTATACGTAACCCTCTATACTTCTTATCTGTCACTGAACACATCATCTGGATAACCTCTGCTGATTAAATAACTCGGTCTCTACTGGCTACATTACTGCACAGCACTCAACTGTACTCCACCAGCACGTTGGTATTTAATGCTTCTTTTGCACCTCTGGTTGGATGTCACCTGTATTTCATTGCCTCTGTACCTGCACTTAGCTAAATGACAAAGTTGACACTCATCTAATATGAACCCAAGAGATAGAAACGATGTTCAGGAATAATTGTGAAAACTGCATAGTCAGTCTTGGTCTGCAGACACGGATTAGGTGAGAATGTTTTTAGAGACACTGGATTTCCCAGCTATGGACAGGAGCAAAATGATCTCCTCACTTCACCAATTACGAAAAAAAGACAGCAATAGAAAAGGCAATAGGCAGAATGAAAACAAATGAGTCCAAGAGCAGTGATGGCCTACAATCTGAAAGGTATAAAGCGTTCAGAGACCAACTCGTACCGTTATTTGAATCCTCATTTAATTTTATCCTTAACAATGGTGACCTTCCACCATCCTGGAATGAAGCTTTAATATCGTGATTCTTAAGGGAAAGAACTTGCTTAGTTTTCAGGCCCGTATTGGTACTGAACTGTATCCCTCAATTACTGAAAAAAAGGTATCAACGTTTTCTGAAAGATATCATAGATGAGGACCAGACTGGCTTCATTGGAGGAGGCCAAGCCAAGAATAACACCAGGTGAACGCGACCTATCACTCAACATGTTAAATGTAATAACATCAGAGCAGCCTTGATGCAGAAAAGGCCTTTGACAGTTTTAACTGGGCTTTTCTGTCTCAGGTACTTGGGAAATTTGGACTAAATGGCAAAGCCATTCAGTGTATCAAACCACTCTACCAAAGACTAACTGCAAGGATGAAAGTGAATGGCAGCCTGAAGGAGAGTATAACACTGGAGCGCTCCACTAGACAGGGATGTTGTCTTTCACAGACTCTGTATGCAATCTTTATAGAGCCCTTGGCACAGGTGACAAGGGAGAATAAAGACTTTAGATGGATAAAAGTTATGGGTCAAGATTGCGTCATTGTGCTTTTTGCAAATGATGTGATCTGTTACGTGGAGGACCTGGACACAAGCCGTCCTACATCAACTCACCTATTACAGATGTTTGGTTACTATTCGGGGTAGAGATTGAATTTAGCACACACACAGATGCTGGCAATAAGCTTTTAGTATTTTCAATCTAAAACTAGATGACAAATGTATAATTTGAGGTGGGGTCAAACACAATGATGTACCTCCGAGTCCCGTCAACAAAAAGAATTGAGAAACGTTTTGAGGCCAACCATGTAAAAGTAGATTGGGAGATTGGGAGCAATGGTGAGAGGTGGACTGTACTTCCATTGGACCCCAGTTCCCAAATAGGCATCAAAAGAATCAACTAACTTCCAGGAGGCCTTTACTTATTTCAGTCATGACCAGTTGATGCACCTGAGAAACAATCCAGGACTTGGGATAGAACCATATAACGGTTCATACCGAGTGGTTAAAGGCAGTTGGGGAAACACAAAGGAGGAGTGGTGATACCAAACACCACAAATCAAACCAGTAATTTGCGGGTGTACCAAGGATCATGAAGCAGAATGGGAACATTTTGAACGATGTACAAGGAAGGGAAATTCAAAGCCTCATTGACAGAAAAGGATTTGTTGAAACAATTAGACACTGCGACTCCATTTAAGCTGAAATTGAGGTTGAATATGTTGCAAGAATGAAGGCTGGAGAATGAGCTCAGCCTACTTAGATGGATGGTTTATGATAAAAGCGTTTTACTTGAGCCAAGCTTGACCAGAGGCTCAAACAATGGATTTCGCGAGGCATAACTGCATTATGTACAGTCTAAAGAGACAGTGAAGTCAAGAGTTTAAGAAATGTGATGACATTACGGATTATATAACCATGACCACTTCAGATATAAGCAATGAAGGGACTATTTCAGGAGGGAAGTTAAGTGTAATGTGAATTTAGATGGAAATGAAATATTTGGAACTGCGGTGGGAGTTTACTTTCGAAGAAATTTAGAATAATATCATCCATCTGTCTGTCTTGTATCAATATCCTACTCAGCCAGAAGTGATCCCAATATGGCCAAGTGCAACATCCAGAGGGCAGGAAAGGCCAAATGTGTGTTGAAATCAAGGGCTGTTGTCCTGCAAAGATCTGCCAGCAGGATCATCACATGCATGCAGCATCATTGTTGGCATAGATCCCCACAAACACCACTTCTAATATTGTGAACCATGTTGCTATACCAGCTAAAATAATCACAATTAGACTTTTACAAATTGCTCCGCCCTCCTGCAAAAGAGTACATTTTCACGTCAGAGGCTCTAACCAGTGTATCTGAATTAACTCCATCTTTGAGAACGTTTCCTTCATTAGGGTGGTCACAGTGCTTGACAATGTTCATCTCTCTCTCGCTCTCACACTCACACACACACACACACACACACACACACACACACACACACTGAGTAACTGGGAAGTGAGAATCAGAATCAGACCAGTGACCCTTTGGTTACTAGACAGCCATTCCACCACACACGTTGGTGCACTAGAGCAGCAAATACCAGTCGAAGCTGTGAATGTTCATTTTCTGCAGACGGACAACCTGAATAATCATTTTGGCACAAGAGAGAGGAAGCTTTTTGTGCTGTGGCTCCAGGCCTCTTTGGTCTGCCTGCCTCCTTTGTTGCTTTAATGAGTGAGAGAAAGGAAATAATAATTTCGTATGGCCAGTCATCAGTGTGGCCGTCTGGGAGAATTCCTGTTTCCAGGCAGTACGATGCTCTCAGCTGAGGCTGAAACAGGATGTTTTTTGCTCCTCAACCTCTGTTACAGAGTTTTAAAGAGGCTTCTGAGAAGCATCTTTTCTAATTGATTTACAGGGTCTCAAAACAAGATGCATGAGCAGCATAAAGGGTGTTAAGTGTGAACATACTTCTAGAGAGATAGGGGTATAAATCCCACGACAGGAAGTTACTGCTCGCAGGAATCCAATAAAGACTAAATGTCCCATTTTATTTGGGAGTTCTACACAAACACTGTCAGGCAGGTTGAGCCGCTTCCTCCTCCTCAACAGTGGCCTACATCACGTTACCAAGTGATGTACCAGATCACATGGGAGCGAACCCCAACACACGCCAAGAGCCTAAACTAGGATAAGGTAGAAATCCTTGAGCATAACCCATAAAAAGTCTGCTTTTGGGACCAAGAGGTGCATTGAATATCAATATCTCATTGGTGTGTGGGGTGAACTGCTAACATCGCAAACCAGTCATTCCATCTGTTGCGCTGGTTAATGCGGTCCAGTAATTGATCAGTGAAATGTTGTGACGTAGAGGTGGTTTCTAAACTAGAGCATTTATTTGCCTCTAACTGCAGCTTAAACAGAACACTGGCTACGTCCATGGTCCATTACTGATCGCCTGCTTTACTCTCAGTGCTGCTCTGCACCATCTCACACACTCATTACACACGCCATAGGAGGTGGAATAGTTCCCAGTGAATATCGAATAAGAATTTGGCTTGAACAGCACAGCCCTAATAGCCAGGACTGCTTGTGTCCTCCTTCTCTACTGAGTCTGACAGTCAAGAAATATTCGACCATTTATATTCATGTAGGTTTTTTATCAAAGTTAAATGTATTTCACCAAAGCATCTTGTGTTCACCTGCTCATCTGGTTTTCCTGAGATTAGTGGTTGAAAGCTGTGCCGGTCTGAGGTGTTATTTGATCAGTTAGCATCACTAGCAGCTGACGGGACAGACTGTTCTCAGTAAGGGTGAAACGGTTCCCTGAATCCACGGCTCAGTTCATATCACCACTTTAGAGTCACTGTTTTTGGTTCAGTTCTGTTTGCAGTTCTTAAACACATACTATTATAAGATCTCTACCAATTTATCATAGTAGATATAATATTTTAACATTTCTAACATTTTACTAAATAACACTTGCATACTGAACCATGGGTTTTGTATTGAACAGTTGTTCTTTTGGGTTGAGAGCACCTTCTGTGGGTAGCGGCCAAGTTCTCCTCTGGATGTGTTCGCTGGTGTCGTTCTCTAGTTCACACCTGTCTAGGCATCGTGAGGTGCTTATGTCTCACGATCTGTTTATATAGAACACACTCCGATGACTGAGCATGAAAAGTAAATGCACCACAGAACTTGTTAACCAGGTAGAGACTGTTGGAGGTGATAAACAAGGAGGAGGGTTGGTTGGCTGACAAAGTGCAGCTTACCTTCGTGCACGGTCACACCACAGTTGTCACACTGGATGATCTCATCAGCGTCCTCGCTGTTGTCTCCCAGACAAACGCAGCAGATGAGGATGTGCTGAGTGCTCCAGCACTGGGACCGATCCAGCAAGGCATCCTGGGAATCAGAGTCATTGTAAATCCACTTATTAAGGCCCCACTCTGTTCTGACCAAAGATCCGGCGCCTGGCGGTTACAGTGCTCATGCACACGATGCTAAGTTGATTCAAACAAAGGCAGAAGCTTCTGCTGGATCCACTGGATTATACGGTGATTTGTGACTCTTATTGTCGCCTGATATTATGAAGCTCCAAACAAAGAAGCCATTGTGAAGGCCAAATACCAAACTCTTCAAGTTTCTAGTTCAGTATATTTTTTAGTACCAAGATAGAAAATAATTATGAGTAACAGTTCCTTTGTTTGCTGCTCTGACTGTGTTGAAAGACACCAGTTTCATTATTGAGAAGATGACAAAGAGCTGTAGCAATCAGACGGGTACACTCACAGATGGGGCCTCCTCAGGGAAACAATATGACGCTTCTCTTGGATGGGGAGCCAATGCAGATAAACGTGTGTGAATGTAAGGGAATGTTTGACAGTCAAACTATGTAATGACACAATGTCTGAATGACACCAAGTATCTTCTTTCTTTGCTTTACTGTTTTCACACCGCTACACATCGCCAGCAGGTGCACCAGTACCACTACACAAGTATCGGCCCATCGATGTCCACCTGGCTCTCACGCCTTTTTAGAGCCAGCCGGCAAATAAAGCCATCAAGCTTCTCTGAAAGGAAAGGAAAGGAGAAAATAGCTACGGCTGCATAGTACCCTGCGTTGTTGTGTATTGGAGGTTTGTTTTCTACTTTGGTATTTAATTGGGTTTGGAGAATCGCACAACTCTACTGGCGATGGTATCGGCTGCCAAACCTCTGGGATCACGACAGCATTACTTATAACTACTGCGTAAGAAAGTACATCACATCTGTGCTCTTCTCTGTACTTTAGTACAAAGGACACATGCGCAGTGATGTCCTGTCAGCGGTGAGTCGGGCTGGCTCACCTCGTTGCCTTTTCCCTGGGACATGCTGTCATTTGTCAGCTCCTCATCAAAAGCACCGGTACTCTTGGATTTCTTCTTGGGCTTCTTCACTTCCTTGTCACTATCACTACTACTGTTGTTGTTGTCCTCGCCGTCCTCCTTGTCGTCATCGTCGTCGTCATCATCATCGTCGTCGTCATCGTCGTCGTCGTCGTCGTCATCGTCGTCATCGTTATCATCATCATCGTCGTCACTTGCGCTGGCACCGTCCTCTTCCTCTGTGCCCCCTTTCTGGGCAGCTGCCTTGCTTTTCTTCTTCCCTGCGGTGGGTCTCCAGTCATTATCGTCCTCGCTGTCGTAGTCGTCCATCTCGTTCAGCTCCTCCATGGTGGTGAAGTCCAGCAACGGACGGTTTCTCCGAAAATTCCATTTCTTGGGCTCGGCCTGTGACTCCTCAGTGTTAACACTGCCAGCACCAGAGGCTGAGGTGGACCCGCTGTCAGCAGTGGCAGCGGGCTCAGGCTCTGACGGCTTCTTGCTCTTACGCCTGCCTTTGGGAGGGTTGACGACTGGGGTGTCTTTGGTGGAGCTGTCCGATGAGGGCTGCTGTTTGATCCTCTCTTCATCTTCCGTCAGGTTGTCCTCGGCAGCCAGGTCTTTCGCCTCTTCCTCATCTATACCGTCATCTGCAGACCCGGCATTGTCTGACTCACTTCCGGAACCCGCAGCACTCACTTTTGATCCTTCCTCATCACTACCGTTACCGGTGCCGTCAGATCCTGTCAGAACACACAACCCCAGCAACAAAGTCAAAAGATCCTTCAAGAGTACCAGGCCTTTGACAGGATAAAGTGTAACACATGGGAGGCGTTCTTGATATGCTTAACATCTCAAATATTTCCTTAAAGTTCATTATAACAAACAATTACTCTCTGATGGACAACCAGTGTTTGATGTTCCTTATCAGACACAGTAAACCCAGTGTTTTCCAAAAACAGCTGAACTGGTTTTCGCAGAGGCTCTTTCTGTATCTTGCCCAGCTGATGGACAGTGTACATTTCCTCTATAACTAACATCTTATTTTCTACTGCACCTGAAACCCTTTCAACTTTGAATTGAAATGAAGACAATAAATATATGCTATACATGTGTGTGTTTAGGGCTGTGCTTACCTGAGGCATCTCCCACTTCAAAGTCACTGTCATCTGAACTGTCATAGTCCAAGGCATCTAAGAGAGAGGCAGCAAGAGGTTTCACCTGCCGGCGTTTCAAACCACGGTCCACTAATGCAGAAAACAAATGAGACAAAGATGAGAAAACAACACCTGTGAGATGGAGACTGCATACACACCAGCTGGTAGCACTTGTTAAGGCCGTTGAGTCCATAAAGACCCAGTTATCCATTCGATCAATATGAAAATACAAAAGACAGGTAAGTTTACACTGAGGTCTGGCCTGAGGCTGCCCATGGTGATGCTTCCTAACACTGCCCCTAACCCGCAACTCCCTCAACTCACTGGAACCTTGAATTCCTGCTTATCTAAGGAGGAAGTGGTCCTAAATGAGTTTAACCTATTTGGTGATTTTGTGATAGAAAAGTGTTGCTACTAGTAAGCAATTACAATTAATAATGGTTTATACAATTGTGTTTATGTGGCTGATTATAAAATGCACTGTCGTTGCTGATTTATTTTGTTCATTCTCTCTTCTATCTGTGAATAAATGTTAAGTGCAATAAAAAGTCCTTTTGCACTCTTTTCTTAACAAGGTTTTTATTGTTATGGATGTTATTGATATGTTGTAATTTTTACTAAAATAAGTGCAACAGTGCACTTGAGCAGACCCTCCACAACACTATCACATTAGTGTTAGATAAGTGTTCAATTAACTTCAGCAGTTTTGTGTCTCAGCTGTCATGACTACTACATTTCTGTATTTCATCAGATGCCAAAAAAACAACAAAAAAACAGGATACTGGCTTCATTTAATGACCTCCTGTTCTCTAATGTGAGCCTCCTGAGACCCTGCCACCCTGCGCTGGTCGCCCACTCTGGTAGGAAGATCTTTTTACAGTGGATATGAATGACACCCCACCAGCACAAAGCATCAACAGTACATCACTCATGCTCCACAGCCAGACACCCCTCAGCAATAGAACACTAACTCCCTTTAAGCATCATACGCCATTTGATGAAAGTTCTTCTGATGGTCATTCACTGTTAAATGGCATACAGAAATATGTCGCTCCATTATCACATTCACATCTCATTGACTACTGTTTAAACGGAGGGCTCTTTTTCTGCACGATGTCACAACATCCAGAATTTTATTTGCTCCCTACCAAGTCAAACAATGTCCAAAGTCCTGCGAACATCTGAAATACAGCTGCCATTAACATCTTCTGAAATACAGCCGCTATAACATCATCTGACATGTGGCACCATCTGAAGTACTGTCATCACACCATCTTCTGAAATACAGCCACTGTAAACTCTTCTGAAATACAGCCATTGCAAGATTTTCTATAATATAGCAACTCTAACATCTTCTGAAATATAGCAACCATAAAATAATCTGAAATGCTGCCATTTTAACCTCATCTGAAATACAGCTTAGCCATCATAACATCCTCTGAAATGTAGCGGCTGTAGCGTCATGTGAAACGTAGCCATCATGACATACTTAGAAATAAAGCCACCATAATGGCTTCTGAAATACAGCCACTGGAAAATCTCCTTAAATATAGCCTCTGTAACATCATCTGAGATGTAGCCATCGTAAAATCATCTGAATGATAGCCAATGTAACATCTCCTTAAATATACCAACTGTTGCGTCTTCAAAAATAAAGCCACTGTAACATTATTGAATTATAACCACCGTAACATGTCCTTAAAAATACCCACTGTAAAAATTTCTGAAATACAGCCACTGTAACCACTGCTGAAATACAGCCATTGCAAGATTTTCTGTAATATAGCAACTCTAACATCTTCTGACATATAGCAACCATAAACTAATCTGAAATGCAGCCTAGCCCTCATAAAATCCTCTGAAATATAGCGGCTGTAGCATCATGAGAAATGTAGCCATTGTAACATATTTGAAATAAAGCCACTGTAACATCCTCTGACAGGTAGCTTCTGAAAAATGATCTGAAACATAGCCATCATAACATGATCCGAAATGTAGCCATTGTAAAATCATCTGAATTATATCCACTGTAACATCTGCTGAAATAAAGCCACTGTAACACTTTCTGAAACATAAAATGTAACATAATCTGAAATGCAGCCAAGCCATCATAAAATCCTCTGAAATATAGGGGCTGCAGCATCATGTGAAATGTAGCCATTGTAACATATTTGAAATTAAGCCACTGTCACATCTTGTGACAAATAGCCACTGAAAAATGTCCTTAAAAACAGCGATCAAAACATCATCCGAAGTGTAGCCATTGTAAAATCATCTGAATTATACCCATTGTAACATAATCTGAAACGTTGCCAGTGTCACCTCGTCTAAAATACAGTCACTGTAACATTAATTTGCAAGAATAAGATGTTAACACAAGAACGTGCGACACTTTATTGATAGTGTTGTTGAAGAAACAAGTTCCAATATATTGAGACACTGATTTTACGTCATGACCCTCACTACTGCAAGTGGCGCCGTCAAACTTTAGACTTCCAGCAGAGTTCATCCCCAGACTTCGACTGTCTGCAGTCAGACTCTCCAGTCACTTGAATCAGACCACTTGGGCTGCACTGCGATGGGAAATTAAAATGCGTCGCAGCACTGCTATGTCAAAGCATGTATGACTTGGATGGCGTTATCAGTGCTACTGTTTGTAGACAAGGATTCAGAAACATCGCATGCTAACAGCATCGATGTGTCCACAGAAGTGACGGACACCTGTGATGCTAACAAATAGCTACTTCGGTGTCCCATGTGCATTAACGGCTGGCCTTTAGCAACAGAGAGCCCCACTAAAAGCTTTGCAGCTGTCCCAGTTCTTCCTCAGGTGTTGGCTGAGTGTCACACCATCACGAGTGCTGCCAGTCACCAATTCAACCTTCCTGGCTCATCAACTGCAGCTCAGGCAGCACACGTTGAGGTCTCAAGGTAGCGAGAGCGCTAACCTCATTCTAGCTAGCACTAGCGCTCACCGTAGACAACGTATTACGTCAAAGTTCCAACACGAAACGCTTTTAGCTCATTCAACACATGTCCAAGGTAGGGATTATGTTATCTGACTGACAAGAACGAGCGAAAATACGGAACACAGGGGGAAAAATCTGTAAATTAGCGAGCAATTTTAGCTAGCGCTAGCATACCTGGGCTAGCTTAGCCTGCTAGCTGCTAATTGGAGGTGCAGCATTTGGAGCCTGATATAAAGATAGTTTACCGCTGCGCTTGCAAATTCGACCACACAACATTCAACATAGCCACAGAGAAAAGATGTCGAGAGAAGCACTCACTCTGGAGTTCGTAATTAGCATAAGTAGCACGGCAGATTTCCTTTTAGCAGCATGATATGTGGACAATGGAAAACACGGCGGTGACGTAGTGACGACTGGATGTTGTTACCATGGGGACGGAGAAGACGACGGTGACATTAGAAAGAAATTAATCAACCGAATTCGAGATAAGTGGGTACGAGAAGGATGGTAGTAATTATTTAAAAGATAATTTCATGTTGGTAATATTTTCATGGAGCTGCCAACCAAAGGCTCTGAAACATTGTACAAATTAGAATTGAAAAGACGATGATGAGGATGATGATAATTATTGTTGTTATTATTATATTATTATTATTATTCCATCGTCATCTTCCGCTTATTCCTTACTAGTAAGGGTCGTAGGGGGGCTGGAGCCTATCCCAGCGTCAACGGGCGAGAGGCGGGGTTCACCCTGGACAGGTCGCCAGTCCATCGCAGGGCCAACATAGAGAAACGAACAACCATTCACACTCACATTCATATTTACGGTCAATTTAGAGTATCAATCAGCCTGTAGTCCCCAATTGCATGTCTTTGGATGGTGGGAGGAAGCGTCCAGATTGGTATAGTAATTTGAATATATATATGTATATGTATATATATATATATATATAGTAGGTAGAGTCATAGATATGTACTCGGGTAGGTAGAGTCATAGATAGAATAGAATAGAATGCCTTTATTGTCATGATACCAGGTACAATGAGATGCAACGCTGCTCCTTGGGATGTGCACATATAAATAGAAAAATATACATAGACACATATTTACAGTACTATACCTACTATAGGACTAATACTGAAATAACTGTACATCGACTCTGCAAAGACATAAGGCCATATACTTATACATATAAGACATGTACATAGACTGTACAATTGTAAACAGGCTTGTGCAAGTCCCACTGTGGGTACATGTGGGAGTGGATAGCAGCTTTAGGTGGTGCTGTGGTGCATCCAGGTGCACAGGCACATTCTAGTACCAGATTCAAGGTGGCTGTGTCATCAACAGATTGAGGTGACCCAGCATTTGCAGTGCAAACATGGCAGAACAGTCCTGGTGATAGTGCAATACATATAGAGGGACTTATACACTTCAGTCTTCATCCTGAGCTGGTTTTGTGTAGGAGGCTGGCAGATTTGGTGCTGGAAAAGAAAAGATAGTGCCCGTAATTGTGCGGAGGCACTTCAGTTCCTTAGTGCAAGCTTGCATTGAGCATGGTGACAGCTTTGGGAAAGAAGCTGTCCCTGAGTCTGTTTGTCTTTGCTGGGATGGACCTGTAGCGCCTGCCAGAGGGCAACAGGTTGAATAGGTGGAATGCAGGATGAGTGCTGTCCTTGATGATGTTCTTGGCTTTGTTAAGGCTGTGTGAGGTGTAGATGGTGGTTCAGTCAGGCAGGGGGCATCCCATGATCTTTTGTGCTGTGTTGGTCACTCTCTGCAGACTCTTCCTGTCAGCTTCAGTGCAGCTGGAGTGCCACACTGACACATTGTACGTCAGCAGGCTCTCAATGGTTGAGCGGTAGAAGGTCACCTGCAGGTCGGTGTCAAGCTTTTCTTTCCTGAGCACCCTCAGGAAGTGGAGTTGCTGCTGGGCCTTCTTAACCAGATGTGTATCCATGTAGGTAGAGTCATAGATGTGTACCCGGTTATGTAGAGTCATAGATATGTACCCGGGTATGTAGAGTCATAGATGTGTACCCGGGTATGTGGAGTCATAGATATGTACCCGGGTATGTAGAGTCATAGATGTGTACCCGGGTATATAGAGTCATAGATATGTGCCCGGGTTGGTAGAGTCATAGATATGTACCCAGGTAGGTAGGGTCATAGATATGTGCCCGGGTAGGTAGAGTCATCGATGTGTACCCGGGTAGGTAGAGTCATCAATGTGTTCCCGGGTATGTAGAGTCATAGATATGTGCCCGGGTAGGTAGAGTCATAGATGTGTACCCGGGTATGTAGAGTCATAGATATGTGCCCGGGTAGGTAGAGTCATAGATGTGTACCCAGGTAGGTAGAGTCATAGATAGGTACCCGGGTAGGTAGAGTCATAGATGTGTACCCAGGTAGGTAGAGTCATAGATATGTACCTGGGTAGGTAGAGTCATTAATTTGTACCCAGCTAGGTAGAGACATAGATGTGTACCCGGGTAGGTAGCGTCATAGATATGTACCCCGGTAGGTAGAGTCATAGATTTGTATCCGGTTAGGTAGAGTCATACAGTAGATGTGTACCCAGGTAGGTAGAGTCATAGATATGTACCCCGGTAGGTAGAGTCATAGATTTGTATCCGGTTAGGTAGAGTCATACAGTAGATGTGTACCCAGGTAGGTAGAGTCATAGATATGTACCCGGGTTGGTAGAGTCATAGATGTGTACCTGGGTTGGTAGAGTCATACAGTAGATGTGTACCCAGGTAGGTAGAGTCATAGATATGTACCCGGGTTGGTAGAGTCATAGAGTAGATGTGTACCCAGGTAGGTAGAGTCATAGATATGTACCCGGGTTGGTAGAGTCATAGATATGTACCCGGGTTGGTAGAGTCATAGATGTGTACCCAGGTAGGTAGAGTCATAAATATGTACCCGGGTTGGTAGAGTCATAGATGTGTACCCAGGTAGGTAGACTCATAGATATGTACCCGGTTTGGTAGAGTCATAGATATGTACCCGGGTAGGTAGAGTCATAGATATGTATCCGGGTAGGTAGAGTCACAGATATGTGTCCGGGTAGGTAGAGTCATAGATGTGTACCCGGGTAGGTAGAGTCATAGATATGTGCGCGGGTAGGTAGAGTCATAGATGTGTACCCGGGTAGGTAGAGTCATAGATATGTATCCATGTATGTAGAGTCATAGATGTTTACCTGGGTAGGTAGAGTCATAGATGTGTACCCGGTTAGGTAGAGTCCTAGACATGTATCCGGGTAGGTAGAGTCATAGATATGTGTCCGGGTAGGTAGAGTCATCAATATGTACCCGGGTAGGTAGAGTCATAGATGTGTACCCAGGTAGGTAGAGTCATAGACATGTATCCGGGTAGGTAGAGTCATAGATATGTATCCGGGTGGGTAGAGTCATCAATATGTACCCGGGTAGGTAGAGTCATAGATATGTGTCCGGGTAGGTTGAGTCATAGATATGTACCCGGGTAGGTAGAGTCATAGATATGTATCCATGTAGGTAGAGTCATAGATATGTACCCGGGTAGGTAGAGTCATAGATATGTATCCATGTAGGTAGAGTCATAGATATGTACCCGGGTAGGTAGAGTCATAGATATGTATCCATGTAGGTAGAGTCATCGCTGTGTATCCATGTAGGTAGAGTCCTAGATGTGTACCCGGGTAGGTAGAGTCATAGATATGTACCCGGGTTGGAAGAGTTATAGATATGTATCCATGTAGGCAGAGTCATAGATATGTACCCGGGTTGGAAGAGTCATAGATATGTTTCCATGTAGGTAGAGTCATAGATGTGTACCCAGGTAGGTAGAATCATAGATATGTATCCGGGTAGGTAGAGTCGTAGATATGTGTACCCAGGTAGGTCGAGTCATAGATATGTACCTGGGTAGCTAACAGCAGGGAGCAACCTTGTTTAAAAAGGCCACTGTTTTTTCTCATTGTTTGAGTTTGCTTTTTAAATCCGATTTTTCTCTTTTGTGTTTCCTTTGTCAACAGCACCAATCATCAATATTTCCAGACCCTGTAGAGCCAAAATGGTGTACAATCACAGCTCAGGTTCATGCAGCGTCAACTCATAGAGAGAATCCGAACAGTTCTTCTCTTTGGAAGGTACATTTATTTGCAGTCTCTTCATTGGTAAACATATCAGATGTGTTTTGAATAGTTAGCGTAGCATAGCACACAGGCAGGGGGGCCTGGCAATGACCAACATCCCCAAGACTGACAAATTACTACATTGTGCTTTGTTTATTATGACTAAACACAAACTGAAAATGAAAAGAAATGTATGTTGTATTAAAACACTCATTATTTGCTAACACAAATATAGTGAGTACTTTGGTGCAGCATCTCCAGCTGTGACGACAGACTTCAGCAAGCCCCAGATGTGGTTTGAGGAGTCTCAGCATGCAACTGCCTGAAAATGACTTCACTCATTTTTGTGAATAAAATGAGTGTAACTTTGAGTCTCAGTTTATGAGCACAACATTAAACACCATACTTATCATTAATGTGCAGTTTCAACATCTCTGTGATGGGACAGAATCGTGATCGACATGATGGAACCTTTTCATTCCTCCTCCGAGCTTCATCTGAGCTGAGCAACACAAAACTCAGCTTGTAGTGCTGCTTTCAGGTGCTAGTAGCTAACTGAGGATTTTCATCCATCCCTCCATCTTCCCCCTCTTCTCCTGTTGAGGGTGGTGGGGGTGGAGCCTATCCCAGCAGCCTTCCCCCTGGACAGGTCACCAGTCCATGGCAGGGCCAACACATAGAGACAGACAACCATTGGCTCTCCCAGCCACGCCTACGGTCAATTTAGAGTCTGGATTAACCTGGTCCCTCTTGATGTTTTTGGACTGTGGAGGAAGCCGGAGTACCAGAGAGAACCCAGCAGGAACAGGGAGAACATGGAGAGTCACCCAGAAAGACCCCGTGCTCCAGCTGGGGCTCCACCCACAACCTTCTTGCTGGGGGGCCACGGTGAGGACCACTGCTCCACCGGGCTGCCCTCACTGACGATTTTCTGAACATAAATCCTTTCTGAGGTCAAAAGAAGATGAGAACCTCACATAAATCACTTCGTCACAGTTAGGCTAGTTGTTAGCATGTTGACACATGCATGAGTCCACATGGTTCGTCACAGCAATCAGATCATTGGTATGATGAGCATCCTAGTACCAAAACATTATCACCTTTCTGCTAAATCTTTAATATCAGTGTTAATTTTGGCAGCATTTTTCATTCAGTCTTACTAATAAGATGAAATGCATAAAAGCTTTGTCACAATTCGGTAATTTTTATTTTTTAATAGTTATAGGTGATTAAAAAAAGTAAGAATCATGTTAGTCTACTTTGGTTATTCCAAAAGTCATAACATTTTCGTAAATGTCTCGTAAAATAAGAAGCCTAGATGCAGTTGATTTGATGTTTGAGTAATTAATTCTGTTCATAGGTTTAAAAAATGATGATTAAAAAAGGAAGTGGAAAGAATATCCACATGGTTCACAAACAGACGTATCGACAGGTAATATTTACAATAAGCTCATAGTGTATTTCATAACTCTATGTGTCATTTATTTTGAAAAGTTCAAAATCTTGTTTATGTCATGTGGTATTTTGGAGCAGGTCATCACAACTGTAATTCCTTAGTGACTGTGCACTGTTTTATTTTGTTAATTTCGTGGGTGTCTCAGGTGGCCACGCCCACTGTTAGAAAGAGGAGGAGGAGCACACAGGAACTCATGAACGTGTTTCATCTCCTCTGAGCGACGTGTTTGCATGTGCAGCCTGTAATAGATAGAAATGGCCGGTTGGGTAAATATGCTGATGAAAATGTTGCACATGAAAGCACTGTGTGTGTTTACTTGTGTTATGGTTGGTGGCTCACACACACATCAGAGAGGTCGGGTCTTGCCAGCGCTTCCTGTGAGGCCGAGGCGGCGTCACCTGGGAGGAGGCTGTGCACGTGTCATTGTTCCAGTTTGACAGCCAGGGCAGACAGGTTGCACAGTTGAGGGAAAAATCTTTCTATTTCAATACCCATGAAATTAATAACTTACATTTCCCTCATTTCTTGTCAAAAACCCACAAAATACAGTGGGTTCGAAAAGTATTCAGACTCCTTCACTTTTTTCACATTTTCTTATGTTGCAGCTTTATGCTAAAAGCATTTAAATTCATTTTTTACCCTCATCAACCTGCACTCAATACCCCATAATGACAAAGTGAAACCAGAATTTTAGAAATTTTTGCAAATTTATAAAAAATGAAAAGCTGAAATATCACACTTTCATAAGTATTCAGACCCTTTCCTGTGACACATTAAATTTACATCAGATGCCTTCCATTTCTCTTGATCATCTTTGAGATGTTTCTACACCTTAATTGGGGCCCACCTGTGGTAAATTCAAGTGCTTGGACACACACCTGTCTTTATAAGGTCTCACAGCTGACAGTGGAGATCAGAGCAAAAACCAAGTCATGAGGTCAAAGGAACTGCCTGCAGAGCTCAGAGACAGGATTGTGTGGAGGCACAGATGTGGGGAAGCCTACAAAAAAATTTCTGCTGTACTGAAGGTTCCCAAGAGCACAGTGGCCTCCATAATTCTTAAATGAAAGAAGTTTGGAACAACCAGGACTCCTCCTAGAGCTGGCTGCCCAGCCTAACAGAGCGATCGGGGAGAAGGGCCTAGTTAGCTCCTGTGTGGAGGTGGGAGAAACTTCCAGAAGGACAACTATCACTGTATCACTCCACCAATTTGGGCTTAATGGCAGAGTGGCCAGACAGAAGCCTCTCCTCAGTGAAAGACCCAGGAAAGCCTGAGGGAGTTTACGAGAAAGCACCTAAAGGACTCTCAGACCATGAGAAACAAGATTCTCTTGTCTGATGAAACCAAGCTTGAACAGTTTGGCCTGAATTCTAAGCGTCATGTCTGGAGGAAACCAGGCACAGCTCATCACCTGCCACATACCATCCCAACGGTGAAGCATGGTGGGGGCAGCATCACGCTGTGGGGGTGCTTTTCTGCAGCAGGGACTGGGAGACTGGTCAGGGTTGAGGGAAAGCTGAACAGAGCAAAGCACAGAGATATACTTCATGAAAACCTGATCCAGAGTGGTCAGGACCTCAGACTGGGCCGACCATTCACCCTCAGGACAATGACCCAAAGCACACAGCCAAGACACTGAGGATTGGCTGAGGGAGAACTCTGAGAATGTACTTGAGTGGCCCAGCCAGAGCCCTGACTTGAACCCAATCGAACATCTCTGGAGAGACCTGACGATGACTGCCTACTGACAGTCTCCACGCCACCTGCTAGAGCTGAGGAGAGTCTGCAGAGAAGAATGCAGAAAATCCCCAAATCCAGGTGAGCAAGTCTTGTCATGTCATACCAAAGAAGACTGGAGGCTGGAATCGCTGCCAAAGGTGCTTCAGCTCAGTCCTGAGTAAAGGGTCTGAATACTTAGGAGATTGGGATATTTCAGTTTTTCGTTTTTTTATAAATTTGCAAAAAATTTATAAAATTCTGGTTTCAGTTTGTAATTATGAGGTATTGAGTGCAGATTGATGAGGGGAAAATGGATTTAAATGATTTTAGCATAAAGCTGCAACATAACAAAATGTGGAAGAAGTGAAGTGGAGAGGTCTGAAAACTTTCCGAACCCACTGTGTTTCCTTTTGTCCCCACAGACCTGTCGTTGGCTCTTCATCCCATCTCAGTCATGAAAAACTGGGTCATTTTGTTGGTCCGTTTCATCAATGAAATTCAATCTGTTTACAGTCGGGAAAGAACCAGTGGTCTGCGTGTTTTATCATCTTCATCAGCAGAGGGCGCTGCTGCTCAGCTCAACTACACAATGCTGCTTTAAAGCCGATCTGCGAGCCGAGCAGGGCCAGGCTGGCCAGTTGCCCTGGTTATACTTGTCATGATGAGCTACGCTAACTAAGGCCTGCTTGCAGAAATCAATCATCTCATAATTCTGAGAGATAGAGAAAATAAGTTCTTTGTCAGTGATGCTGAACTGAACTGAACTTTTCAGAAACAATAACTGAATAGTTCATAAATCAGGAAATTCTGTTTCTGCAACAATTTATCACATCGGCGGCCCGGTGGAGCAGTGGTCCTCACTGTGGCCCCCCAGCAAGAAGGTTGTGGGTGGAGCCCCGGCTGCAGCACAGGGTCTTTCTGGGTGAGTCTCCATGTTCTCCCTGTTCCTGCTGGGTTCTCTCTGGTACTCCAGCTTCCTCCACAGTCCAAAGACATGAAGAGGGACCAAGTTAATCCAGACTCTAAATTGACCGTAGGCGTGGCTGGGAGAGCCAATGGTTGTCTGTCTCTATGTGGTGGCCCTGCCATGGACTGGTGACCTGTCCAGGGGGAAGGCTGCTGGGATAGGCTCCACCCCCACCACCCTGAACAGGAGAAGAGGGAGAAGATGGAGGGATGGATGGATGGAATTTATCACATTATATTATATGAGTGAATGCATGGTAGCAAAACTAGTTCACACTTGATCCTGGAATCAGAAACTAACTGGAGTCATTCATCAGTATGTTTGCAAACCTCTGCAACTGTCTGGTTCAAGACCCACCTGACCTTTTCTTTTTAGGACGCCTTGTAATTAAGTCATCCTGTTGAATTCATGAGGAAACAGCCGAGTTCTATTTCTGAATAAAGTTGAATAAACAATTTCTGGGGCTCATTTTCTTTCGCCCTCCTTTGACTTTGCCAGTTTAGCAAATAAGAGACGATTGAAATAAATGAGCCTGGATTGATCCTGATTCATGTGAGGAAGAAGACTGATGGGGCAGGCAAGCAAGAGGGATGATTACAACTGTCCTTGTGTGATGACAAATGGCGCTCTCGTGTGTTAGAAGTTTTTTTTTTTTTTTTTTTGTTATCGGCATGCATCAAAACACTTGAGGGATATCAGTGTAGCCATCACTGTCCCCACCACAATCGGCCTCCTCATCGATGTCTCTCCTGCCCTGATGGAAGAAATGTGACGTTTACCTTCTCTGGCAGGAACTTCTTTCCAAAGCAGATCACATTTTATAGAACAGCTGAGAACAAATGGACAAAAGATAAATCAAGAATTGAATTCCAAAGCAGCAGCAGGCTCACACCCACAAGATAAAAGTCCAGGCAAATTCAGGTGTCCAGAGTTTTTCTTCTGTCCCCCATCATGACTTGGACTTCTTTGGAGGTCAGTTAGCAAGACTAGTTGGTTGAAGATGCACCCGGATGTACTGTGTTGGTTGTGTTGCGGTGGACCTGTCAGCCTCAACCCCTGCATGGATGCTTGAATGTGCTTGGTGCGCAGGGTGTGGCTTATCTTGGTAACCCTGTCAGCACTAGGCAGTGGAGTGAAAGAGCCTCTTCATGACTCAGGGCAGGATGGAGCACCAGACGGGTGGGTGGTGCAGCGTAGGCAGCGAGTGCTGCATCATGACTGTATATATGACCGCATATCTGACTGTAAGCAGACTGAGCAGTTGTGCAGACGAGATGGTGTCGAGTGTGACATGAGCAGCGGCCTCAGTCGGAGCGCTGAGCTCCTGAGAAAATGTCCAACCCCAGATATCAGTCAGCTTGATGAGCTGGAGGACAGAAGCAATTACATGAGCGGAGGAATCACGCAGGGTTTAGGAAATAAAAACATTACGACAAGGATGCGCTGTGACAAGTGAGCTTTAAACCCTCGTGTGAAAAGAAGTAATTGCATTGGGAGTTATTTATGACTCCTGAGGTCAGATGTACCTAAATGTGTCTGTTGATATACCGCCCTCTACCACCTTCAGACTTTGCATTTAAATTGGAATATTTATCCATTTATATGGTGTAAATCATCTGGCAGCATTTTGCGATTCATCTTTCTGTTTCACTCCAGATCTGGAGACGCTGACTTGTGTTAGCAGCCGACCATCCATGCAGGAGATATCTGCATCAAATGTTCCCAGGTCACCATTTACCTCCTGGCCTGCAGGTCTGATTACATTTAGCAACGTGCCGTTTTTGGTTTTGTATCTAAAAAAAGATGACAATGCCGTTCGATGAACATGGAAAATTATTTATTGTCACACATAGTGACGGTTGAGCTGGAGTCCTCCAGTCTGTGTGAAGAGGGCTCCTGCAAGGGGCAGACTTTCCTACTGTCAAATCCTGAGACAGCATGTCGTGGCTGCACTGGGACTGGTGACTGCGGCTGAGTGTCGTCCTCCATTGCTGAACACGTGATCAGGAAAGGTTACCTGAAGCACCTTTGATGCCCAAACAGATATTTAAGCAACGTCTTCACACCTTTTAATCACTACGAGGTCCTCTAGTATCGTCAGGGCACTGGGAGTTTTTACAGTGCAGCTTACAACTTGTCCTGCCGGCATTTGTTGAACTTCTACATTGAAAAGGTCCCAGTGCTCCGGTGGTGTCAGAGGGAGGACAGTTGTTAGGGTCAGATTATCTTCCCAGTCACTCAGCATTTTATTGCCCAACTGTGCAACAGAATATCTTTTATGTGTAGCCTTCATTGTTAGCTGGTTACTGTGTGTCATAGAAGAATGGCCCCGGTGAAACTCTGCAGCTCATTCTGTTATAATCTCGTTCAGGTCTCTGGTCACTGAGACTCAGGACGAGTGAAGGCGTAAACCTGATATTCATCAGCTGTTGAATCAACTCTGGTGTGTGTTGTCGTCTCTGTCAGTCTTTCATGCTGATCGTGTTATCAGAGGTCTTTCAAGTCCTCATCAGCGATTGCAGCATCAATGTATTCTGATTTCATGTTCCTCATAAACCCTTGACTGTGTCCCACGCACATTTCATCACATCCTTTACAAATTCAGCAGTAATACTGCTGGGGGTGGTGGGGTTCTGATCTTGGCATAAGTATTTTAAATGTCAGGAGGTCAGGGGGTCTGTGGAGATCAGGGGAAGCAGCTGTGTGAAACAAACAACATGGTGGGGTCTCACGGGGCAGCGGGGGGTCAAGCCTGAGACCAAAGGGCACTTTAATAATTAAAACTATAGCTTTAACAACATTCTTACATATAATTTGTTTGTCATTCTGTTTTTGTCATATCGTAAAAAAACAAATAAAAATACTTTGTGTCCTACGAGTCTGCAAAAACAAAAACTTCACTTTTTAATAATAATAATAATAATGATGATAATATCTTAGTTTATGAACTCAGCGAGCAGCTTTGGTTTAATAAGGCACACGTTGAAATTCTCACGCGTTCAACGTCAGAGTTCATATAGCAGCTGTCCGAGCCAGAGCTTTATACGTTCATAACACACACAACACAAACACATTGCCAGCGCAAGTAGCTGCAAGGTTAATGGATGTCATGGACAGTGTTTTCATTAACCTCAGCACCTCGACACGGTGTCGCCGGGCCGTGAACAGATGGCCTTCCGATCGATTCTGGACGGCTCCCAGCTCTGACGCGGCGCGCTGTGATATGTCTGTGGTGTTCTGAGTGCCTTTGTTGGAGACATCCTAAAGATGGCATGTCGGACAACTTCCAATTTCTATTACAAAGCACAAGAATTTGTAAAATCTGCAGGCGCTTCAGACCCAGCCTCCCTTTCTCTGATGGGTTGGCTGGCATCTTCCCACAGTGCAGTGCTTCCTCCACATGACAGACGTCCCCGTGCGCCTGCTGCCACCGCAGCTCGTCACTGCGCGGCTGCTCCAGCACGCTCACAGACACAAGCACGCAGCGCAACTGAGCCATCAGGAAATTCAGTTCACAATTCATCCCCAGATCGATTCATGAGTCATTGAGTCAGCTGCTGATTTCAGGTGCAGCTTACAGATGAGATCATGGAGTCCGTACATCAAGTGAAGCTGTAATGTAAACACGTTCCCACAGTCATTCATGTGACATTTGTCCTCTCAAACAACATGAAGCTTTACCAGATGAGATAAATGTCTGCAGCTGTGAGAAGGTCGACCCCAGGAGCGCTGGACTCACAGAGGTCACTCTTAGGTCACTGGATAGAAACGTGCGAATTACGACCGCACAGCTGTTGTTCTGCTGTTATCGTTTTAACTTTTCAAAAATCAATTTTCTGACATTTGGGAATTGATTCAGTCAGCACCAGTTAATGGGCCTCAGAACAGGCTTCCAGCAACGTACCCCACCCATAGGGGGCAGCATATTACCACATGGTTGTAAATTAGATATGAAATATGAACCACCTGAGATGCTTTTGTGTGGTGCACGTTCATGGATGTGTATGAGCACATACTTCCATCCAGCCAGTAAGACGCCGAGAGCTGGACGTATATTTCAGGAGAAAATAATGCAAATATTTTTAACATCATTTCTCAAGTATTCACTTCTGTTGTTCAGGACAGCAACGTTTCTTCCCTCACTGACGATGGACAAGCTGTCAGCTGTGCTTCACCTGCACATCAGTGCACCCCACCGATGACAGCGGAGGTCAAACCAGCGACTTCTCATGAGCACCCAGGTGGAGCAACAGCCTGCGCCGTGAGCGTTTCTAGCAGCAGATGCGCAACCACAGCAATGAAAGGAGGAAAGGACAGTACAGTTATTTTTGTGAATGCTGCAGCTTATAGAAATTCAAGATTATTCCAAGAAATATTTGTCAATGTACTTTTCGCAGGTTGCAACAGCACAAAGCCAGAGTTTGCTCAGTCACTGTTGAGTTTTTCGTTTTTTTTTATTGAAAGAATATGAAAGAATCCATTTTGTGTTTTGCTTCTTTTCCCCGTTGTCCTCCCGAACTTCCAAATTCTCTGCAGTAACTCCTCTGCACTTTTTTGTACTTGATTAAATGACAGAACAAAGCCGGAAATAATCCTTCTTTCAAGTAAAAAGAGGAGCGGCTGCTGTCCTCACAAGTACAGCTGTAAGAACAAGCGGATGTGTCCTAGTGTGTGTCTCTTCACATGTGTGCGTCTGACCATGTGGACATTGTCTTCTTGGTAAATCTGGTCCCTCCAGCAGGACCGACTGCGCGCAGCAGCTTATCAGCTCCGACCAGAGTCACCCTCACTCCCAACCACCTCCATCGCCTGAGAGCAAAATAAATTGCACCCATGCAGTTAATAAGAATAAAAATATATTGCGATAGAGTCTCACACAACCATTACAAACAGGCATAGAGACGTCAGCGGGGGGAGAGTGTGTGAGGCGTCTCCCAGTATCAGAAGGGGGTATGACCTGCTTCTCATGATGAACAGCCGAGGTGGTTTGCAGCCTCCTCCACAAAGCCAAACAAACATTTATTTCCTTGGTGTTACCGTGCCAGTGTCATGAGTGCATATTGAATTCCTGACAACAGCGTGACGATGTCTATGCAACGTAATTACATATTGAATGTTCTTTTTCTTCATTCAGCTCCAAGAAGGGAAAATCCATCAGCTGCGCCCGAAGATTGTATGGAGAAGTCATGTTTCCTCGAGCCTTCAAACACATCGATATGAATACAGGTAGAGCCGGCTGGATATCTGAGCCGTGCTAAATTAACTGCTCGCCAGGCTACATGGGATGCATTTCCTGACATAAAAGGACAAAGGAAGGGGGGATATAATTTAATAGACGAAATGTTGCACGGTGAATGATTTTCTTCCTAAACACTGGCCAGGTGTGCCACAGGTTTCTGTGACCTTTGGAGGGAAGCAGGAAACCAGGAGTCATGAGTTGTAAGTGGCCTCAGAGCTGTTTGAGGGTATGAGGGCCAAGCTAGCTGTGTTTGATGCTAATGGAGGCTAACAGTTCATTCTGAAAACTGAGGATGCTTCCTTCCATTCTTCCTAGATGAGGCAGGACTCAGAGAACAAAGAATGGCAAATTCTAGCGAGCGTGCAAGTGTCTCCCCATGGAAATGTGTCTGCCAGGTACTCACATCCTCAAGAATCTCTGTCTCATTTTCCAAATGAGGCATTCTTCACATAAACCTGCCATACATGAATCTGAAGGGTCACTTTCTCTCTGGAAAAAACATGAAAACTTGATCAAGTACCATAACGGCAGTCTGTTACGGTGACGAGTGGTTCTTGTTCTCATTCTGCAGCATTTTTAAAACCCTCATGTGCACTCAGGACCGGCGTGCATGTCACAGGCGTCCTTGCTAGGATCCTGCACCGGAACAGTCCGGTGAGCTGGTGCAGCATCTAACAGCTCACGCGCCGGCTCTGATTCCCATCTTCTCATGTCAGTCCATATTTCCACAACACTTCAACAAAACATATTTTTGAACGATATTTTTGCAAATACATGTTTGCTGATTACCACAGTTGGAGGAGAAGATCTGTATCACTGTTATCTCTGTGCATACAGACAGGATGTGCTTAGCCTAGCGTAGGCCGGGAGAGTCAGGCTCATCCACACGGGAAGCAGCAAAGCTTCAGCCTTCTTGCTACATTAGTAGATATAGAGAATCAGACTCTGGGCTGTTGGTCTGTCGTTAGCGCGGCGCTGATGCAGAGGAACAGACAGGGAGGGGGAAGCTGCAGCAATGGGGAGGGGGGGGGGGACTTCACCATCCATCTCTGGGAAAGTAGCAATGAGAACAAAACTCCAACCATCTATAAAGTGATGCTATATTGAAGCCTGGTTGGTGCATGAGCCAGGTGGCACTCCTGGGATTTGACGTGCTGGTTGACAGAAGGACTGAAAAGTGACTGCTGGCGGTTTGACAGAGGCGGCGTGTGCCACTCAACGGTTCCTCAGCCTTTCACACACAACAAAGCAAGCTGTCTGGACTTTGTTGCCTTTTATTTTGCTGCGCTTGTCCACATTCTGTTCAGTCCTTCCTCCTATAATCCAGCAATCCAAAATCCTGGTTTTGACCAGAAGCTGCTTCTGCTGCTCTTCCTTGAGACGCGAGCGATGCACACGCTAGCTCTGACGCATTTGAAAATATGGACGCGCCCTGAATCCACTTGTAACATTTCCGACATGAACCGTCGATCATTTAAATAAGACCCGCAGTGTGTCTCTGTCTCCCTGCCGTCCTAACCGCTTCTGGGCAGCACCCCGAGGACCTCGCTAAACCTCCGTCACACTGCGGAAATAAAGCTTTTTGTTCTCCCAGGTTTGATCCAAAGCTTCAGCCGGTGGGATTAGCACAAGTAATTCAAGGCCTTGGCAGGGGCTGGCTTTGCTTTTCAAATATCACACAGTGGCTGCGGCGTCACATTGCTCTGGCGGTGGGACGAGGCGCCAATGAGGCACACAAACATTATCTTTAATCTCAAAAGTCAGTTTTGAGCCTGTATGCAGGAGCGACGTCTGCCTCGTCGCATCGGCAGGTTCACCAGCGGTGAATTCTGAGGGAAGTTGGGCTCCAACACACAAGGTAGGTTAACTGAGGTCCGTTCAGGGGCGTCGTCAAACGTGGAAGAATTCTCTTCTTCCTTTAATTCTAACAAGCTGACTGAAATAAATGAAATGTTTTGTTCATGTCTCTTTATTCAGAATTGTTTAAGATCCAAATCATTTGTTTGAAAAATAAAAAAAAAACATCAAATTAAAAAAAAACAAACCAAAACAAAACACTCACCACTTGTTTTTTAATGTCCAAGCTGCCAGTGGCGGTGGCCAGGATGCTTATGTCATCATTTTGGGGGAGCAGTGTGTCACTGGAAATTCTAGGGGTATTCAGGGCACCTGAATACTGGTAATGGTGGAAAAGATCACATCATCATCATCAGTGTATTTCCTTATTCCTGTGAGTAAAGTAACCATGTTGCTTCCACTGTACAAGTGCAGCACGATACACACGCAACGGTGCTGCCGACTGAGCTGAGAGGACTTGGCTTGGGAGGTGCTCAGCTCAGCCTGTGGCGATCACCTCGCTCATTCTCTCGCTCTATCAGAGTACACAGACACTCGAACAACCGTTGATTTTATGGTTACATCAGTTTTATACAGTAAGGATGACTTCACCAACGCATAGAGAGGTTAGACAATGCTTCTGCTTTTTGGTAGCTTTTCTTAGTGGTGAGCTTGCTAGCGTCAAAAGGTGAGTGTCCCTGCTGGTATTAGAACGTATCTGTTATGTGACTCTGGTCGCGTCTCCAGGACTCTGGACACGCCCTGTGCACGCATCCAACGTGTCAGTAGTGCCGTCGCAGTGCAGGAAAGGTTCTGCACACTGGAAAGTAGTTGTAGCTGTGATGCGGTGGTTGCATCAGGTTGGGATCAGGCCAGGGTGGCCAGGATTTGGCCTGAAGTGGCCATGGCCTCACCCTGCCACCCCATGCCTCTACCATGGCCAACAGCCAAAAATGTATGTACCTAAATAGATGGAAATGAAATGAAATATGTGAGGGCGGCCCGGTGGAGCAGTGGTCCTCACCGTGGCCCCCCAGCAAGAAGGTTGTGGGTGGAGCCCCGGCTGGAGCATGGGGTCTTTCTGGGTGAGTCTCCATGTTCTCCCTGTTCCTGCTGGGTTCTCTCTGGTACTCCAGCTTCCTCCACAGTCCAAAGACATCAAGAGGGACCAGGTTAATCCAGACTCTAAATTGACCGTAGGCGTGGCTGGGAGAGCCAATGGTTGTCTGTCTCTATGTGTTGGCCCTGCCATGGACTGGTGACCTGTCCAGGGTGAAGGCTGCTGGGATAGACTCCACCCCCACCACCCTCAACAGGATAAGAGGGAGAACATGGAGGGATGGATGGATGGAAATATGTGATGTGATGTGCGAGTGCGTTGCAGCGACCTGTGCTTCAGGTTTCGTTACTGTCCTGCTTCTTCTTGGGGAAACCAATGAAATCTCTGTATAATCGTGTTCATCCAGCCTGTGGGGCTGCACTGGGCCTGGCCCAAACCGGTCCTTGTGACAGCAGGGGGGTGGAGTCAGTCACCTGTGCTGGAGCCTGAGGAGGTCCTGGTGAGACTGGTGCACTGACGTGAACAAGATGACATCATGGCGTCATTATGTCTGTGTCCCAAAAATCGTCACCTGCTGCGTGGTTTATTAGCTTTGTCAAAGGAAGGGTCAAAGGGCATGCAACAGATCTTGGTGTTGGACGTTGGATGAAAATGGAACTACCCAAAAAGTGGCTGAGCTACAAAAACGGTATTTTGAAGAGGTTATCACACTCTGGTAGTGAACATTTCACCGCTCCTGAAAATGAACATTGGAACTTCAAATTACCTTCTCCACCAGGCGTAAGGGTCAAAGGTCATGAACCTGAACTGTCTGGGTTCTGCTCGCTTACTTAACTTATCCGCTACCTCGTAGCAGGCACAAGCATCGGTCGAAGTCTGGAATGTTCTCCGATGACAACCTGTCACGGTTCATTGGCTGTCAAAATAGGAAAGTGTGGCTTGGCAGGGTGATTCCGGGGTGGGGGGGGGGGTGGGGCTAGAAACTGAGCAGCAGGTTAGCATCAGCTGGAATTATCTGACCTGGCTGGTACCTCCCCTCCTTAAGAGATGTGCTGCTCGACACAGTTGTGTTGTGTTGGGTGAGCGTTGATGGAGTCTGAGTTGTTCCACATCTGATGTGGAACTGGTTCTTGTTTCAAGTGAGACCTCCTTGCTGATTTCATGTTTCTCACGGTGTGTTTACGTTCCTAGCACGCGGCGGCGTGTCTGACAGCCTTTATGGTGTCTGTCTGTTGGCTAATTGAAATGTGTCGTAATGACGCCCTCAGAGTTGGTTGATGGAACGGCTGCAGCAGCTGGTTGGCCACATTGTGGAGCTCGCCTCTCTTACCAGAGACACACCATTAACTGTTATGATTGCACTTTTATGAAACACAACAGCAATCTGTGTCAGTCACTCACTCCTCTAACAGCGCCCTCCTCACATGGCAGCGACCACATGCTTCCCTGACATATTTGCCTCGCACACCTTCAGACCACAGTGAGACACAGCGGCGATGCTCGTATTCATTTCCTCCTGATTATGTCCTCCTCGTGTCTGTGATCACTCCCAGAGCGCTGGCTCCCTCCTTCCAGAATACATCATAAACAATTTACACGTCATTAGTTTTGTTTTGATCATGTTTGCTTGACATAATGTCTTCCTGCGTGGTGACGGCGGGGTTATTTAGCCCTTCTAGAGGCCCCACCAACACCATGCAGGGTGTGTGATGTTGCATTTTGTGATTAATTGTCATTGCTCAGTGAACAACTGACAACTGACTGAGAAAGACAGAGAGAGCGAGTGTGTGTGTCGCTGGTGTCGATTGGTTAATTAATTTCGGCCTCTCTGAGGACACACATCAAATACTAATGCAGGTTATTGAATGTATTTAATCGGTCAACCAACAGCAAACAGGCAGCAGAGAACTTGGATCTCCTTCACCGCTGCCAGGAGGCTAAAGGGGCAATTTTAGTGTGTGTGTGTGTGTGTGTGTGTGTGTGTGTGTGTGTGTGTGTGTGTGTGTGTGTGTGTGTGTGTGTGTGTGTGTGTGTCTAGACATCCTGCAGAGGGCAGTAAAAATAACATTAAAAGCAGATGCTGATAGAGCCAATAAATATCAACCTTCTTTCACAATAACATCCAGAAACGTGAGCTGAGCTTCTCAGCCGTCTCCTCTCACCACTGTCACACTGAACTCTGCTCAGAGGAGAAAATATTTCCGCCTGCTAAAAGCTAAAGTCAGAGCTACTGCACAACCCCTGCTGCCTGAGAAATGTCTGACTAGCTGAGACAATAATGTCTGTCTCTTTTATTTCATCGACATGACAACCTTCTTCTCTGACAGTATTCTGTCACCAGTCTAAGCAAATCCTGCTGGCTGGTGACAGGAGGAGCAGGACAGCGGTGACCTGTGACTCTCACTGTCATCATCTTTTTAGTTTGGTAGTTATCTTTGTGCGTCTTGTTTGTTTTGATCAGTCATTTCCTGTTTTGTTTTGTTTGCGTCACCCTTCCTGTCTCGTTTACCTGCTCGCCATCATCATCTGCGTCTCACCTGCTGATTGGTTGTGGTCAGTCTCAGTCCAAGACCACCGGTTCCCACTCTCTCGGCTCCCCCCCGCCCTCCTGTTCTCCACCTCGTCCTTCTTTTGCCATTCGTACAGTTTTAACTTCATTTTCTGCCTTTTGCCTTTTTATGCTTTTGATTCTCTTTTGTAAAATTAACCCATTCAGTTAAACAAAACTCAGCGCTTCCACTACCTCTACCAGCCCTGAGACTGACGTCCACCGGCCAGCGGGCTAACGTTGGTCAGGTGGTGTTACTAACGTTGGTCAGGTGGTGTTACTAACGTTGGTCAGGTGGTGTCGCTAATGTTGGTCAGGTGGTGTCGCTAATGTTGGTCAGGTGGTGTCGCTAACGTTGGTCAGGTGGTGGCGCTAACTTTGGTCAGGTGGTGTCGCCAACGTTGGTCTGGTGGTGTCGCCAACGTTGGTCAGGTGGTGTTGCTAACGTTGGTCAGGTGGTGTTGCCAACGTTGGTTTGGTGGTGTCGCAGTACTACTGTGATTGAGGAGGTGGTGTAATGGTACTACTGTGATATAGGAGGTAGTGTAATGGTACTACTGTGATATAGGAGGTGGTGTAACAGTATTTCTATGATTTAGGAGGTAATGTCACAGTATTACTGTTATTCAGGATGTGGTGTAATGGTACTACTATGATTTAGGAGGTGATGTCGCAGTATTACTGTTATTCAGGATGTGGTGTAATGGTACTACTATGATTTAGGAGGTGATGTCGCAGTATTACTGTTATTCAGGATGTGGTGTAATGGTACTACTATGATTTAGGAGGTGATGTCGCAGTATTACTGTTATTCAGGATGTGGTGTAATGGTACTACTATGATTTAGGAGGTGATGTCGCAGTATTACTGTGATTCAGGAGGTGGTGTCGTAGTATTACTGTGATTCAGGAGGTGGTGTCGTAGTATTACTGTGATTCAGGAGGTGGTGTCGTAGTATTACTGTGATTCAGGAGGTGGTGTCGTAGTATTACTGTGATTCAGGAGGTGGTGTCGTAGTACTATCTGTGATTCTGGGATTATCTGGGTATTTTCCCTGTTCTGAGTCCTGGACTTCTCCTGTTTTCATGTTGGTGGCGGCCATGTTGGTGTGGTGGCTCTGACCTTCCTGCTCTGTGTTGATTTTCCTCTCTGACTCATTCGAGCTACGACTCAATTTCATGAAAACTGCTACATGAATGAAGGAAGATTGATTATTTAGACTTGATCTCATGAGCCAAATCAAGCTGCAACCGACATGTTGTGGTTGTAGTCCTCGGTGACGTGATGGCGTCCTGTGACTCAAATGTATATAGCTTGTTAAAGCGAATTCTAGCAGCTACGTCGTGAAGAGTCGTGCACATCTACCTCACCAGGTATTTTCCAGATCAAAATGATCATTAACCTTGAAGTCATGTGACTGATTCACAATGAGCATGTTGGTGATTTAGTAAATCACAAACAAAAATGAAAGTAAAGAAAAGGGACATCACCTTAAGATTCCCGCGCCCTGAGACCAAAGTAGCAGCACAAAGACAACAGGAGGGTAAAACTGAGCCGAAACTCTGCCTGCTGAGCCAAACATCTCCTGCACTGAACTCTGTTAGAGGATTGATTTCATTGTTTCACAAGAGACAAACTGAAAGTTACAGATGTTCTACTGTCACAGCTGCCATAAGAAAAGTATTCAGATCTTTTTGAACTGAGCTGTCACACATAAGATCCATCATGAAACTGAAATGGTGTCTTTGATTTCATGAATGTTGAGGATGTAGTTAGTTTGCAGTCGTTGCTTTCATTCAGGGTTCAACTTTAATCTGAAATCTTGTTGTCTTCTGCTTGCAATAATAGACATTTTGGGATGAACAGCGTTCCCTCTCGGTAGACCGTCTCAGGGCTGCAAGACCTCAGCGTCAAAGGGCAAAAAGGGCTTGAATAAAGATGGCGGTCAGAGTTGGACTGGTTCCCCTCAGCTTGGTGACCATCTTTAATCACGTGATGCTTCACTTCTCTTCTTCGTGCATCAATGAGACGTATTGGAAATACACACAATAGCAACTCCAAGGTCCTCACACTGAGCATCGTGGTCAAGTATGAGGGAGCTGCTGCGTGCTGTCGTGCCCGGGGTTGCTCAGCTGTGACACAGGAACGGTACAACATGGTAAATAACGCAGTCCCCGGCAGAGAGACGCAGACAAACGCTTCAGTTACCTGGTTTGATAAAACCTGTCCCTGCAATGGCGCGTCAGCAGCATCACGATGGTGGTCATCAGTCAAACGTGGCGGGACGCAGCGTCTCGCCTCCCACAGATGGTTAAAGATGACCTGAGGTCCAGAGGCAGGAACTACCAGGAATGGTGGGACCATTTTCTAAGAAACAGATGGTTCAGAGCAGGTTCTGCCTGCCGCATGTTACCATGGTGATGTACTGAAGAGTGATCCGCCCCCATGATGCTGAAAACCCTGAAACAAATGGACTAGACTGTGTTTGTACAGTGCTTTTCCACCATGATGGCACTCAAAGCGCTTTTTACACACACACACACACACACACACACACACACACACACACACACACACACACACGTGCACACTGAGAGGGGCGCCATGCAAGGCGCTGACCTGCTCATCTGGAGCAACTAAGGGGTCAGTATCTTGCTGGAGGGCACTGGCACGATCTCGGCGGGGCCTGAGGATCACGTGGGGGCGAACCAGATGAACTAATTACACTTAACTATGAACCAATGTTCAGAACTTGGGGACGACAGATAGAACCACAGATTTAAATCATGTGAAGGCATTCGATGATTAAATCATCACACAGGACCACACGCCAGTGATCCCAGGGACTCAGGATCTCACGTGATCACACGTGATTAAACGTGGCTTCACAAAACAAAGATGGTGGCAGACAGTCGAAGTAAGCTGGTGCGTTTTGCAGAGAAAACCATCAGGAGAAGAAAGATGTGGGCGTAGTGATGTATCTGGCAGGAATGGACGGACGGGCAGAGGAAGATGAGGGTGTGATTTATTTATTTTGTCAGGGGGTGGCAGTCCCAGACACGGGCGCCTTTGGCTCACCCTGTTCGGGGCTGGTGTTGGCCTTGCCAGTGGCGGGCCCCTTATGGAGCTCTGGCCGGATCTCAGGCTGGAGGGAGTCCATACCCCTGGGCTCAGCTTGTACTGCGGGGTGAGGGGGGTGCCTGGGGTCCTCTGTTTCCCCTGTCTCTCTGCAAGCTGCCTCCGGGTGGGGGTTCCTGCTCCTATGCTTTCCTGTGGATCCTGGCATGGGTTGTGCCTGTGGCTGTCTCCTGGGGGGGGGGGGGGGGGGGGGGTGGTGGTGGTGGTGGTTGCTGGCCTGGGGATGCCCGTGTTCTGGGGGTTTCTGGGTGCCCTGGCGGCTTGGTCCTGACCTGCCTGCTATCCTGGACCGGGGGTGTGTTGTTCTGGTCCCCCACATCAGCTACAGTCAGCTGCCCACAGTGTCCAATGACAAACCATAGCACACACACACATACACACACACATACACACACGCACTGCACAACTGATCCATAATCACACACTCAGACATTTATATTAAATTATAGTAAACCAAATGGTAAATTTGCACTGGAAATTCTGCAACCAATGTTTTTCTTTTTTTTTTTCGGGTTCATTTGCAGAGTAAAACTGCTTCAGTACTACGAGGCACCAGGAACATGGACGCTGCTGAACAGGACAGGGGAAAGAAAAAGAACAGTTCCTGCAAGAGTGGCAGGAACTGGGATTCATCAGAGCCGTCATGCTGCCGTCTTTGTGTTTGGGTTAGGACTGACAGGGACACTAGACCTGCTCCTGGACCTGCCCCTAGACCCGCTCCTGGACCTGCTCCTAGACCTGCCCCTAGACCTGCTCCTGGACCTGCTTCTAACCGGGGCGTTCCTGACAGAGAGAGGGAGGGAGGGAGAGTCGACTAAGGTGGAGAAACCTGGTGTAGCCACATCATTGAACACTGGAGTTCTACCGGCGCAGTCCTCCGGTTCTCCTCCCTCCACAGATGTCCACATACGGACCTTCATCCATAAACAGCAGCTGGTTCAACTGTTTTCAACACACAAGAACAACACATTGACCTCCGTCATGATTTCATAATAACAACTTTATATTCATCAAAATATTCTCATGCACCTTAAATCTACATCGCATTTTTTCCTAAAAAAGTGAACTCAAGACAGTAAGACATCTTTCATAATGTCTTCGCCTGCCCAGGGTGCAACAGGAGCTCTTCCTGCGAGCGTGCTGATCTGCTCCAGGTAGAACTGGTAATGAGCCTTGCGAGTTGGCAAACTTGCTGTGTGACGGCATGCTAACGCAGCGTTCACGCAGCTCTAGCGCGAATGCTAAGGGAACGCTAATGCTAAGGGAACGCTAACGCTTAGATGTGGAGCTGTCAAATTTCATTAAGGTACTGCAACTTCAGCACAGAAATGTGACCTGAAATTCCCCTCAACATTAATTTGCTGCAACTGCAAACATTATTATGTCAACACAACTCATCTAAATAATGTCTTCAACTCAGGTTTATCTGAATGAATAAATTATTTACTGTGCAGCCATGTCTTTGAATAAGAAGTTAGAAAAGGCCCCTTGAAGGTTTTTTGGAGATGTGTGAGTCGTCAGCGTTCCTGGGTGTCAGCAGCTGCTGCTGCAGCAGGAGCAGCACCGTGATGGATGGACCTCTTGATAAACAGGCACACCAGTGAAAACCAGCAGCCATGAAAAACCTGCAGGCCCGGCTCCTCTGCAACATTTGATCTAATAGAGAAAATGATATTCCGACCATATGGTGATTTGGATACAATTTTGATGAATGGTTCAGCCCTGATCAGGTCTTCAGACCTCCAGCGTCCCGGGTGTGATCAGACCTGAGCGTGGAGGCGTCCACAGGTAGATGGACAGGCTGGAGGGACGAGACTGCCCCCCACCCCCCACCCCAGCCTGTTATCAAAGATTTAGATCTGGTCAACAAAACTGACCAGTCACACTCTCAGAAGACAAAGACAAAACAACTCATGAAAATCCCAAATTCAGTATCTCAGAAAATTAGAAGACTGTCCAGTACTGAAGACCCCTGGCGCCACACTCTATCAGCTACTTACCTCCAAACATCTACAGCACAAATACAGCTGCAATGGGAGCTTCCTCGCCTGAGGCTGACATCATGAAGGGTTAAATATTTTCTGCTGGGGACGAACCGTCGTTTTACTGGACGCCTCACCTGAGCTGCTGCAGCCCTCAGCAGACGGCCTTGATCCGGTTTATGAGGCGGGTCCTGCTGGGCCGAGCCAAAAGAGAAGTAGAATAGTGAACAATAAAAGTTGTTATGAATATTAATGCTGTATTGTTGTCTGAATTATTGCCCGTTATTCTCTTGTCCTGTCAGGGATGAACAGAGGACTGATGCAACGATGAAAGGAGAAGCGGGAGCGAGGGAATGGTAGTGACAGCTGACGCTGATGAGTCCAGAGGTCCGGCTGGTGGCGGTGAGCCTTGACAGTGTGCTCCTCCTCCTCCTGTCCCTCCTGCTGCAGCTCCTCCTCCTTGTCCCTCTCCTCCTTCAGCTCCTCCTCCTCCTCCTCCTCCTCCTCCTCGGCCACAGGAGTGAGCTGTGCTGCTGCTCCTGTGTCTCTTTGTCTCTGGCTGCTGTCATGAAGGCTCTGTAATATTTGAACTGATCAAAAAGACGAAGCTAAAGTAGAAAATGCTAAAATAAATGAGTAGAATCATGAATTATGAGACTGAATGTACCGGTGTAACTATGGATATTAACACTGTACATATTAAGTACATCGTTTAATAAAACAAAAAGTACTAAAGCGCTGTGTTCAGTAAATGTACTACCTCACTGTCCACCACAGTCTATTTCATATCTGCAGCCTGGTCCCATCAGGGTTCTACTGACCCTGCAGCAGAAGCCCCAGAGGAACCATGCCAGTGCTGACAGGGCCTCTCTGACTGGGACCTGTTCATTCTACGGGTTCCACACGTTGCAGAACTTGCAGCTGAGGCGATGTTTTAGAACACAGCAAGGCGATAACACGATGACTGCACTTTGTTCTGATTGTTGGACGGTTAGGGGTCAGAACGCAGTGAGGGCTCCAGGCAGGGAAGGTTACATCGTACCACGCTGGAAGATTCTCGTCTGCAAACTGCCACTTTGCCATGTGACATCACTAGGATGGATCCGCCACCGCCCTGCCACCTGGTAACAGGTTAGCTCAGGTATGAAGGACCTCGCCAGCTAAGAGGAGCTGAGATGGATGCTGGGTGAGAACGCTGATGACCACCAGCAGGTTGAAGGAGGGATATTCAGCCTCTCGGCGGGAGACATCCAACATGGAGGGACTTTGATGGAATGGCGTGGGATAATAGATCTCAGGGGGAGGAATTATCAGCCAGGTTTCCTGAAGTGATCTGAGGGCGGATCTGATGATGTCGTGTCACCCTGCCGGAGGTTAGCAGGCTTCCAGAGCTCTGAGATGGTACCACATGAGCATTATTAACGTTGGAGCTTTAATCCATGTTTCATCATGGCCGTCACCAACGATGAGCGCGGTTGAGCTCCGTGCATGAACACAATGAGGCGAAGGATCCCTGGGAGCACGTTATCTGTGACACGCCAGAGTCCTCAGCATGTTGATGCTGCTCGGATGCTCTCACAAACCGACGCCAACCACATGACCGGCTATCAGCAGCTATCAGTTATTACCTTAGGCTGGCGTGAGCTCGGCAGGCTGAAGGTCTCTACTCTCATGTCAATGAGCCCAAACAGCCCAGAGTCAGTTACCAGGCTTAGCCGGGATAGCAGCTAAGGAGGCGGCGGCGGCGGCTCCTGCTCAGATTTGCTGCTGTTTTTTAGTTTCATGTGTGATGAGTGTTGTGATGACGGGTTTGATCCCTCTCAGTCTTCCATTTCAGATTCTAATCTTTACCATACTCTTGCTAAGCGCATACACACACACACACACACACACACACACACACACACACGCACACACACACACACACACACACACACACACACACACACACAGAGCTAAGAGCATCTATTACTCTACTTGTTTGCCAAAATGCAGCTTTAACTAATTGATCCTTCATTTTTTTTCCTCCTGTTTCTGACCTTTGACCTTTGTGCCTGTTTGTGTCTACAGTCAACAGTTGTATGTCGGGAAGGTGGAGCCATGTCAGCTCCTCCTGATTCAAGCAGGAGCCACATTTTTTACCGGCTGGGAGGTCCGAATGGTCCTGGATGTACCCTCTCTCCTTTGGTGAGCGAGTTCTGCAGGTTCCATCCTCACGTTCTTCAGCATCTGTTTTTTTGTTGCCTCATTCACATAAATCCTGGATATTGGTGTGTGCTGGAGTTTTCCCAAAATCCATTCTGATAATAATAATGAACTCATATTCTGTGTAAGTAATTGATTGATCTTCATCATAACGACTTTGATATCAAAGAAAACTACGATCATGGAGACTCTCAGAGGTCACACGCAGGACATTTCCACAAAGTTCTGCCTAGAAAGGTTAGATGTTCCAGTGCAACACCCTCAAATAAACAAGGTAGATGAATTCAGTATTGCAGTTTAACGTAGTATCAGTGTACTTGAATATTCATTTGAATATGTACCACCAACTGAGGACACTGCAATTTTTGAAGGTCTACATGAAATATTTCTCTGTGGAAGTGACGTGAGGTGAAGAAGTCAAAAACCTTTTCCCTTCAGGCTCAAGGAGCTGAGGTGCTTCCACGCTGTAAACATTCCTGTTTGACCAACTCTCTCTGATTGGCCACTTAAATGTCTTTGAGGAAAGAAAAGACAAAGCCAAATGTGAGCCAAATGCGGCACGAAACGCCACATTTCCTCAGTGTTGTCGTCCAGTCACTGAATACCCTAAACAGAGAAAGTTAGCTTGCGTTTTAATTCGGCCTCTATTTATTCACAGATGAACAATAAATTAAGACTTTTTACTATCCAACGAAACCTTTTGTCCCCTGTTCTTATGTCATAAACACAGGAGCTCAGCATTTAGATGGGCTCAGCAGAATCGCTTCCTGTAGGAGCACGTTGGGACTAAATCACGTGGAATATAAAACAAATCTACGCTTTGCTGGTCACTCCTCATTTCATCCTCCAGCCCGTCTGTGTCCTGGCGTGCTGAGCTGGAGCCGGACCAGTGCGCTGTTCGAGACCATAAAAGCCCAGATTTATCTGCGAGGGTCAGATTGATCTATTAGAGGCCGTCTGTTGACATCGCATCCACCATGTCCTGTGCTTATGCTTGCTAAACGCCGGCTCGCTACCGACGCTTTTTGCTGAAATAAGCAGCAGCCGGGCTCCTTGGGGTGGGACAACCTTCGCTGCATTGTGCCTGGATCATCCATAACCATGGAACTGCGGCACTGATAAACATTCCCCCTACAGTGGTGGGGAAAGGGGGGGTTGCTTTGGCAAACAATGAGCGTGTCTTTGGGCACTGGGTAATACATTCATTCAATCAGCCTTGTCAGGAGCGCTGCAGCCCCAAGATGCTATTGTATTTGATTTTCAAACTGGCCTTTGATTGCGAGAGGGGAACGGCACCCCTGTGACTCTGAAAACAAGTAATGCAATTACTGCACGACTCTGTGCTCTTCAGGCAATTAATTCATTTTGATTTGCTGTGTATGTCCTGGGCCTCCTTCCTCATTAGTAATGATTAATGACGGAGTAGCCTACTGCTGTCTTGGGCTTCAGTGGTTTATTTCTGTTCGGGACTGACTTTTATCCAGCGTGAAGCAGTCCTGACTGATCTCTGCTCTCTCAGGTTGCTTGTCACTTTTTTTTGCTGTGTTTTAAATCAATAGCGGAGATTAAAAGCATTGACAAATTTCTCAGGTGTGAAAGAGTTCTCATTTAGCTCCGAATCATTTCTGCGGACGGTTTGTCGGAGGCGAGCTTTAATTAAAATTCTGACTACAGGATCGGCCGTGTTAGAAAGCAAAGTGAGAAACTCAAATAAACATGCATTCCGATCGTGATTACTGGCAGAGCGACGAGATCTGGGGAAGAGATTGTCCTGGCTCTCCAGCAGCGGCGGCAGCCCACCCCCTCCCCCAGTGGAAGGCACAGGGAAGGAGGGCCGAGGGAGGGTGCAGAGAAGAGGAAGTTATCATCAAATTGCCGTATCTACAAAGCTCTCCCTGCACGCCACAGATTTCCCCTCTTTAATCTGACACATACAGCCTCATGCCTGCTAAAACCCTGCGAGGCGCTGTGAAGCTCAGCATCCTGGGCTGGAGGAACACTGCAGCCAAGAGGGGGGAGTCAGAGGGGGAGACACAGAGAGAGAAGATAGCACGGGAGAGAGAAAGAGATCATTTTATTTGTTCTTTGGAGCAAACATGCACCCGGCTTTATGAAGGGAGTTAAATCGTGGAGGTTAATTGAAAAATGAGATAAACAAAGGCTGTGAAAAGCAGAGGAGAGATTGCGGCTGGCAGCGCAGGCGGGCCACCACTGAACCTCCTTCAGACTGTGCAACCCTGATAAAACAGCACAGTTAATTGTCTCGCAATTTCTTCCACTTAATTTCAGTCCAATTAGAGAAAAAAAGAAACTGCCTTCTTCCTGTCATTACTATGCACGTACTGTTACTCCTCAGGAAAGAGCTGTGACGGCTGGATCGCTCACTGTGTCATGAAATCAAGCTCAGCAAAGATGCTCCACTGTGGTTAGCGACTGGCTTCTACCACATGGTGACTAATAGGTCTCATGGACGAGTGAGGGCGATCACCCACCAGGGTCGAGACCTGCGCTTTTGGTGGAGGACCAGTTTTTCAGGTGGAAATGTCAGAGCACTTAAGAGTGAGAGGACGACCTGAGAGCTCCCAGCTGGGACGGATTTCTGGCAGTAATTATACATGGAGTAGCAGGAGGAGCAACTTCCTAGTATTACTGCACTACACACTTGGCTGAGGTGGAACACAAAAGTAACATGTGCCGCATGGAGATGTGCATCCTGTGGGGATGTAAAGGTCACGTCAGGTTTGCAGTATTGCGACAAGTGTCCCGCACAACATGACGGACGCCGCCACTCGGTTTGTCTCATTTTGGTTTTGCAGGTCCCCACAGAGACCACCGAAGCTGCCAGTGCTGAGGGAGAAGGGGGCGACAAAGTCCTCATCACCCTCCTGATCCAGGCCACTGTTCAATGAATGTTTGGAGCGTTCAGTGTTGAGTCATCGTGGCGCCTGAAACTCGCCGACATGCAGCTGTCATGCTTGTTAAATGCCTACAGGATACGTTTGTCTTCTTTTAATATTTCAATAGAGATGCTGATACGGTTGCAACGCCGGCGTCCAGACTCGCATGAGGCATCTGACCAGACAAACAGCACGCGTGGAGTAAGGAGAGGTGATGCAGTGCTGTATGGAAGCCTGTTCAGCAGCCCAGCTCGCACCGCGTCGTTCCACCTCACACCGGCAGCTCCTCCGAGGCTGAACCCCCTCCCGAGGAGACGCACTCACCTGCTGCTCCTGATAGTGAAGCCACATTTAATACGACAAAGGTGTGATTGAGACATTCCATCCATCTCCAGTCACACAAATGAACACAATACATCATACGTATGTTCTTGTGTGTGTGTAAGAGATATATATCTAGAGAGAGAGAGAGAGAGAGGAAGAGAGAGAGAGAGGGAGAGAGGAAGAGAGAGAGAGAGGGAGAGAGGAAGAGAGAGAGAGAGAGGAAGAGAGAGAGAGAGGGAGGGAGAGAGGAAGAGAGAGAGAGAGGGAGAGAGGAAGAGAGAGAGAGAGGGAGGGAGAGAGGAAGAGAGAGAGAGGGAGAGAGAGAGGGAGAGAGGAAGAGAGAGAGAGAGGGAGAGAGGAAGAGAGAGAGAGGGAGAGAGGGAGAGAGGAAGAGAGAGAGAGAGAGAGGGAGAGAGGAAGAGAGAGAGAGAGGGAGAGAGGAAGAGAGAGAGAGAGAGGGAGAGAGGCGGGCAAATATCAGCTCCTCTTCTGCGCTCCCATCATCATTGGGGATGACAAACACAACAAAGTCCCTGAATTCCTTCCACTGCTGTTGTCACGGCAGCGGTCAGCTCAGGAGAGGAAGCTGGAGTACCAGAGGAGAACCACAAACACTGCAAAGACCCGGAACCCAGAACCCAGAACCTTCTTGCTGTCGGGTTAGGGTTAGTCATAAAACAACATGATGGCTGTTTCAGTCCATTCTGTCTTGCGGGGGCTGGTTAGAGGGGTTCTGACTCCCATGCAGGCCCAGAGCATCATGAGGAGGGCGAATTATTTGTTGATGCAGATGGCGTTGATCTGGGGGATGGAGTTGATGAGCTGAGAGTCTCGCTGGTGCCCCCCATGTCATGTGAGAGGGCTGCAGCAGCACTGGAGGTGACGAGGTGATGATGGGGGGGCTGACTGGGGCTGGCAGTTGTGGCTGCATGACAGTGATCTGGTTTCACCCTGTACACTGGGGGATCTGGTGAGGGTGTTTTCCAGTAAATAATCTAAAATCTGTTCTGAATTTTCATTTTTTGGTCATAAATACAAAACAAGTTTAGAACTGTGTGACAAGTGTACAAATACACAGTGCGTGTGTGTAGAATGAGCTTCACAAAGCTGGCAAACTTCTCGGGATTCACGTGGGGACGTTGGAGAGGGAGAGCAGCTTTGGCACGCTAAAGCCTCTTTTAAAATGGAATTGAAAAAGAAGAAAATATCTCAATTTAAGATTTGTGGCTGACTTTGAAGACTGGTGCCTCACGGACATCGAGGCGTGATTAGCATATGTTCCCAGCATACAGAATGAATCTGAGGGGGGGATATACATACATTAGGAGGTGTCCCATTAGCAGCCCGGCAGAGGGGCTGATT
>NC_141341.1:20015000-20117500 GCF_037954235.1 Aulostomus chinensis | reverse complement strand
TGTCATTATCTTCAGCTTAGATATGACAAATAAACACACACAGCGCTGCAGCTCTGCTCACGCAGTGTTGACTACACGTGGAAAAAACCAAGGTGAGAGGATGATGAGAACTACTGACTCATCATAATGCTTTACACACACACACACACACACACACACACACACACACACACACACACACACACACACACTCGTGTGCAGAGGCCAGGTATGGATGGTACATACAAGACACTTCCATGTCCAGACGCTGAGAAATCCTTTCAATCTTCAAAGCACATGCAGCTGAGATGCAAATATGGTAAGCTGCACTTGAGGACAGGAGGATCTGCTCCACTGTTACAAAGCCCCCCCTCCCATGATGCCTCAAGCTGCTCTGTTTATCTGTCCACCCCCAAAAAACTGTCCAGAGAGGGCCTCCTGACTAGTGACTAGTCCTCTCTGGTCTAGTTTCCACTCCTCCCTCTGTCATCACAGCCTCTTGGTTTAAATGGATCTCAGAGAGGAGCAGCAGGCACGTGGATGCAGGCGCAGGGCAGCGCCGACCTCAGGACACGCAGCCGTGCAACATCGTCCCCTGCTGTCCTGACTGGGGACATCACAACATCATCACTTTATTCAAGCTTTTTCAGAAAAATTAGGTGAAAAAGTGATGCGCTGGAAAATGTATGATGGCCATGAGCTGAGAACCCTTTAATGTTCCTCCTGACTCCATCCATCCATCCATCCACCCATCCATCCATCCATCCACCCATCCATCCCTCCATCCATCATCCATCCATCCATCATCCATCATCCATCCATCCATCCATCCCTCCATCCATCCATCCACCCCTCCATCCATCCATCCATCCCTCCCTCCATCATCCATCCCTCCATCTTCTCCCTCTTCTCCTGTTCAGGGTGGTGGGGGTGGAGTCTATCCCAGCAGCCTTCCCCCTGGACAGGTCACCAGTCCATGGCAGGGCCAACACACAGAGACAGACAACCATTGGCTCTCCCAGCCACGCCTACAGTCAATTTAGAGTCTGGATTAACCTGGTCCCTCTTGATGTCTTTGGACTGTGGAGGAAGCTGGAGTACCAGAGAGAACCCAGCAGGAACAGGGAGAACATGCAGACTCACCCAGAAAGACCTCGTGCTCCAGCCGGGGCTCCACCCACAACCTTCTTACTGGGGGGCCACAGTGAGGACCACTGCTCCACCGGGCCGCCTGTCCCTCCTAACTGTTGAGGATATTTTGAAACCTTGAACGCTCTTCTGTGATTTTCTCTCATATTTGTTTTAAATACCCAATTATCGCTGAGGCTCTGTCAGCTGGTTTGAGTGGTCGAGGAGGGTGAAGAGAACTGGGCTGACTTGCACCATGAGAGACTTTTTAACGTAAGAACAAATAGAGAGATGGAGAGAAAGACAGAGGTCTTCAGGTCACATGTACATTGTAGAGCAAAACCCCTCCTCTGCATCAACTCCTCTGTCCAGAACAGCACTCAGGGAACAACCACACCTTCTGCCAGGGCCTCAGTCAGGAGCACCAGGAGGAGTAAATATACAATATATTTATATCTATATATTTACATAAGTCACTTGTAGTGGCAGATATAGATGGATGAATGGATGGATGATGGATGGATGGATAGATAGATAGATTGATAAATAGATAGATAGATAAATGGATGATAGATGGATGAATGGATGGATAGATAGATGGATGGATGATGGATGGATGGATAGATTGATAAATAGATAGATAGATAGATAAATGGATGATAGATGGATGAATGGATGGATAGATAGACAGATTGATGGATGGATGATGGATGGATAGATAGATTGATAAATAGATAGATCGATAGATGGATGATAGATGGATGAATGGATGGATAGATAGATAGATGGATGGATGATGGATGGATAGATAGATTGATAAATAGATAGATAGATAAATGGATGATAGATGGATGAATGGATGGATAGATAGACAGATGGATGGATGGATGATGGATGGATGATGGATGGATAGATAGATTGATAAATAGATAGATAGATAGATAGATGGATGATAGATGGATGAATGGATGGATAGATAGATAGATGGATGGATGATGGATGGATGGATAGATAGATAGATAGATAGATAGATAGATAGATGATAGACAGATGATGAATGGATGGATAGATAGATAGATAGATAGATAGATGGATAGATAGATGATGGATGGATGGATGGATGGATGGATATATAGATAGATAGACAGAGATAGATGGGTGGGTGGGTGGGTGGATGAATAGACAGATGGATGGATGGATAGATAGATAGATGGATGGATAGATAGATGGATGAATGGATAGATAGATAGATAGATAGATAGATAGATAGATGGATGGATGGATAGACAGATGGATGGATGGATAGATGGATGGATGGATGGATGGATATATAGATGGATAGATAGATAGATGGATAGATAGATGGATGGATGGATAGATGGATGGATAGATAGATAGATGGATGATAGATGGATGAATGGATGGATAGATTGATAGATAGATAGATAGATGGATGGATGATGGATGGATGGATAGATAGATAGATAGATAGATAGATAGATGGATGGATGATGGATGATGGATGGATTATTGATGGATGAATGGATAGATAGATGGATGATAGATGGATGAATGGATGGATAGATGGATGGATGAATGGATGAATGGATGAATGGATAGATAGATAGATAGATAGATAGATGGATGGATGGATGGATGGATGGATAGATAGATAGATAGATAGATAGATAGATAGATAGATAGATAGATAGATAGATAGATAGATAGATGGATAGATAGATGGATGAATGGATGGGTGGAAAATCCCTTGCATGTACACTTTCAATACATTTTCACACACCATAGAAATACCTCATAAAAATACCTATTTTACATAAATAAACATTTAATTCAAGCAAACAAGCACCTCTCCACCCTGATGTATTTACCCTGGCGGAACCATTAAAGGTGTGCGGGGCCTCCAGGGAAGTCCTTTGCCTGAACACCCTGGGGAGGGAAGGAGAGCCGAAAGAGGAAATTTTATGCCTGTCAGAGGTTGAGGTGTTGCTCACTCTGGAGTCTGACACTCGGATTAAATCTTCATCACTTTTTAGTCCAACAAGTTGATGATCTTCCAGGTTTAGTTCATCGAGATCATCCTCACTGATGAAGCCCTCTGATGATGCTGGAAGCCTGGATGCAGCCGTTAGCAGTGCTAAGCTAACGTTAGCCTATGGAGGAACTACACTTTGGTCACATGACTTCAAGGTCACCACTAAGCTTCAGGCTTCTTGTGTGTACCCTTGAGACGTTTGAACTGTCTCACTGCTTCTTCGCAGCCTGGACACGCAGAGCTGCTTTGTTTGATGCTGACTTTGATGGGAATTGAAGGGTTACCAGGAAGTTAGTTGAATTTCTTTCTAAAAAAAATTATCTGTAATTAGGAACGCGAGTGCTCTGACAACCATGTGGACTGTTGAGTTGGCCCAGATAAAAACAGAGAGATGAATATAAGACCAATCATCGCAAGGAGATGTTTCTACCTCCAGGTCCGATCATCACCTTCATCTTCATCATCTAGAAGCTTCAGATCATTCAACATCATTAAGGAACCAAAGAAAGAAGCTGGCAGCTTTGAACTGATCAGGTCAAAGCTGCCAGGTTGGTGGTGCTGCTCCCAGGAGGAGCGCAAGGAAAACAACATCAACACAGGAAGTGAGAACTTGACACATGAAAGTCCTGAGAGTCATGAGGAGGAGAGAACGTAGGAGAACGCGGTTCCACTCAAGCACATCTTCACCACCAGTTTGTTCCTGAAGCATCTAAATAGGTCAGAACAACAAAACAAATACTTGTAGTCTGAAAATAATTAACATTCTTCCACAATCATCTAATTACCATGAGGATGCGTGGTTGCCATGGAGATAGGCAGCCATGTGATTTAATCACCAGCTGATCCAAGCAAGAACAGATATGAAGGTATTTACCAGGTCGATGTGGGGTCGGCAGCTGCAGAGCACAGCATCAAAGCCCAGATCCAGAGGTCAATGCTGAGCTGAGCAGGGAAATACACAAAAAACACATACGTACGTACACACACACACACACACACACACACACACACACACACACACACACACACACATAAATATATGTATATATATATATATATATATATTTATGTACAGGTGCATGTGTGTGTATATATGGATGGATTACATATATATATTGGATTATATTATACTATGGATTATATAAATATAAATATATATATATGCATTTCCCTGGTGATGATGATGATGACGATGATGAAGCCTCTGCTGATGATGATGGTTTCATGATGATGAAGATGATGAAGTGGGCAGAGGCTGACATTGCATTCACGTTCATCAGTGATTATATCAAGGTTGGAGGATCAGGTCCCAGGTGATGCCTATGTGACAGGTGTTCTGGTGGGGGTGTGGACCTACACTTCGTCTCGTGGGCAGGTGAAGCTGATCTGTGCAGGTTCCTGGTTAACAATGGACTGAATATTGTTTATCCCAGTCAAACTCATCAATACTCCTGTATCAAATTCATTGATCTATCATGGGAATCTTTTCATGGCAGCAGAACGACCCCCCCGCCCCAACACACACACACACACACGTCCCTTCAGAACTGCAGAAACAGGGAAGCGTGCAGCAGGTAGAGCAAGGCAGCTGAAACAAGGCGCCTTGACAACCGGGTCATCATCCAAGGTGGTCCTGTCAGATCCGCTGAGCTTGACTTTTTTGAACTAACACTCCTTTCGGTCGAGAGAAAACCGAGAGTGGTGTCCTCTCTGGAGCAGATGGCGGCGTTCGGAGGTGCTGGCTGCTGCAGCAGGCCTGGAGCTCCAGCTCTTGGAGCTGTCGCCTCTTTGCGAGAACAATGAAAATCTGGACCACCATAGAAAAGAATCAGTAAGATATAAAAGATATAACTGAAAAGGAAAAATAGTCCTGTATAAATTAAACCTGCCGCGCCGTGCATTGTCCCACACTGTCACCATGGCAACAATGTAATTAGTGAATGTGCTCTATCACTGTCAGCAGGACTGGACTGAAATTAATTTCCAACATTTCATAAATGAGTTGATGAGCTTTAGATGGAATGAATTCTGTTGGTTTGGACAGATAAAAGAGGCGGTGATAATAGAGATGATTTCTGTTCATCATGCCGGTGTCCATGGAGGCGTCAGCGCTCTCCTGTCGCCGTGGTGATGCTCCACACAAGCCGACGGTTTTCATCAAATTATCTTTTCAATCATGTGTGTCTTGCGTGTGGAAGGATTACCGATCCTTTGTTACAGCTCTTAGTTTGGAATAACTGCTAAAATGACTTTTGTCCGTATCTGACGTGATGATCTGTTCTAGCATCCAGACAGAGGAGCGCTCTGCCATTTGAAAAAGTCTCAGTCACTCCCATTGTGATGATTTCCTGTGTAATCCAGCAATTTCTACAATCCGGATTATTTTATCATCTCCTTCCTGATAAACAGAAGCACAATAAAGTCCGATTTCATTTACACTGTCCAGGCCAGAAATAATCAACCCCCCCCCCCCCACACACACACACACACACACAACACACGTGCACATTCACGCTCAGTTTGTCCCAGAGTTTCATCACATGAAGACCACAAAACTTGCAGTAGTCCCAGTCCCTCCATCCCACCGGCATCTCCAGCTATGATGTCACGTACCAGTCCATTCATGAGGTGTTTCTGGTTCTGAATTCATACAGAAATGCAACACATATAAGAAGAGCAGAGTTATGGAACCTTGTAGCAACCTGCTCGACAGTCATTTAGTTCGCTTTTGGGTTTTTTAATAACAAGCTGTTAGCGTTAGTGTTTGTTAGTACCAGTGCTCATCAATTCTACTCACAAGAGCCAAATGCGGCTCAGCAGATCCAAGAACAGGAATATTTATGTCCCTCTGAGCCACCAGTGCAGCTTCTCCCACTCTGCTCCTGTCTCCCTCCATTACAGTCCGAATAAGATGTGATGCACCGAGTCACATCCTGAAGGTGGTGGCTTGCTGGCTTCAGGGAGGCAGCAGGGTGGCTGGATCACGGTGCTGCTGGACGCCAGGCTCTCTCAGACTCAGCCGGCAAATTTTAAGCAAACTGAGGAAATGGAAAGAACATCAGTGTGTGTCTATCAAGCTGCTTGGAGTGAGTCACATAAACTACACACTGCTGTCAGAAGATGGTGGAACAGGGAGCGTTACACACACTGAACAACTGAGTAGAAGAAGAACCATCCATCAACAATAAACAGAGAGGTCTTGAAGAGTCTGAGGTAGCAGTGAGGGTCCACCACGGTGCTGCTGCCCTGAGACAAACACAAAGAGTGTTAATATCCAGGAAGACAGGGAGCAGGCGGTCGGATGGTCAGAGTTGAGTCATTAATACATTTCGGTCTCCTGTTTGTGCAGCTATCAACTCAAGCAAGTAGAATATTTGCAGAACTGAAGGAGTTTGTGCTCTTCAGATTTTGCCATTTTAAACTAATAAGATGCAACCAGTGGGATCTTCTGCACATCAAATTAACCACAAGCACAACAATCTTCACCTGGAACAGCCACCTTATCATGGTGGAGGAGTCTGAGTGCCCGAAGGACCCTCGGAGCTATGCTGTCAGGGGCATTTTGCCCCTGTTAGGGTCACCCAAGGCAGACTGGTTCTGGGCCAAGGGCCAGACAAAGAATGGTCCAAAAGACCCTTCATGACAAAAAAAAAGGAAGAGTCAGTATACCTAGCCCTGAGGATTACAAGAGCCCCGCCCAGGAGCCAGGCCCCCCGTGAAGGTCTGGTGACCGGGCCTTTGCCTATGGGGCCTGGCTGGGCACAGCTCAAAATGGTTACATGGATTCATCCCACTGTGGGCCAACTACCTGCAGGAGGAACCAAAAGGGTCCAGTGCTTTGTGGATTGGGCAGCAGACCAAGGCTGGGGCCTTGGCAGTCTGATTCCCAGCTATGAAAGCTGGCTTTTGGGACATGGAATATCACCTCTCTGGCAGGGAAAGAGCTGGAGCGTTATCAGCTAGATATGGTTGGTCTCACCTCAACACATAGCTCCAGTTCTGGAACCCAAGTCCTTGAGAGTGGTTGGACTCTCTCCTTTGGTGAAGTTTTCCCCGGTAAGAGGCAGAGGGCCGGGGTGGGCTTTCTGATAGCCCCCAGACTCTACCTGTACATTGGGGTTCACCCTCATGGACAAAAGGGTTGCTTTCCTGTGCCTTCAGGTTAGGGAACGGGTCCTGACTGTTGTCTGTACTCATGTGCTGAACAGCAGCTCAGAGTACCCAGCCTTTTTGGAGTCCCTGGGAAGGGTGCTGGATGGCGCCCCAACTGGGGACTCCACTGTCCTACTGGGAGACTTCAACGCTCACGTGGGCAATGACAGCATGACCTGGAGGGGCGTGATTGAGAAGAACAGCTGGCCCGACCTGAACCCAAGTGGTGTACCTGGTGTTTGGTAATTGGACTTCTGTGTGAGTTGCAGATTGTTCATAACTAACGCCATGTTCGGACATAAGGACTTCCATTGGTACACGTGGCACCAGGACATCCTAGGACATAGGTCTATGATCAGTTTTGTAGTCATATTATTTGATCTGCAAACCGCATGTTCTGGACACTCAGGTGAGGAGAGGAGCTGAGCTGTCAGCTGATCACCAACTGGTGGTGAAGTGGCAGGAGCAGATGCTGTGCAGACCTGGTAGGCCCAATTGAGTAATGAGGGTCTGCTGGGAATGCCTGGTGGAAGAACCTGTCAAGCTGATCCTCAATTCCCACCTCCTACAGAGCTTTGGCTGCATCCAGGGGGCAGTGGGGGACATTGAGTCCAAAAGGACCTTGTTCTGCTCTGCAATTGTTGTGGTTGGTTTTATGAGCTGCGGCTGCAAGGCAGCTGGGCTGGTCATAACAGTTATCCCCAAACCCACTGGTAGACACCAGAGGTGAGGGAGCAATCGGGCTGCAGAAGGAGGCCTACAGGGCATGGCTGGTCTGAGGGTCTCCAGAGGCAGCCGATTCATAACAGTGGGCCAAGCAGTGTGTGGCCATGGCAGTCCCTGAGGTAAAATGTCTGGTTTAGAAGGGGTTCAGTGAGGCCATGGAGGATGACTATCGATTGGTTCTGAAGATGTTCCGGCAAACCATTTGTCACCTCAGGGGGGGAAGGCGGCAACTTGCTCATACTGTCTACAGTGGGGACAGGAGGCTGCTGAAATCAACTGGGGAGATATTTGGACAGTTGGAGGAATCAGAGTTGGGGGAGGATTTGGGAAGCAGTTGTCTAATCTCTGGGGGAGAAGTTGCTGAGACAGTGAAACAACTCCATGGTGGCAGAGCTCCAAGGGGTGAGATCTGCCCTGGGTATCACAAGGCTCTGGATGTTGTAGGGCTGTCCTAATACACGTCTCTGCAACATTGCATGGACATCAGGGGCGGTGCATTTGGTGTGGTTGACTGGGCCTGGTGGTCCCCATCTTTAAGAAAAGGGACCAGAGGGTGTGTTCCAACGATCGGGGGATCATGCTCCTCAGCCTCCCTGGAAAGGTCGCCAAGGTATTGGAGAACAGTGTCAGGTCAATAGTCGAATCTCAGATTGAGGAGGAGCAATGTGGTTTTCGTTCTGGTTGTGGAACCATGGATCAGCGTGGATTCAGAAAAGGGTTATGAATGTGTTCCCAGGAGCACCCTGTGGGGGGTTCTCCGGGAGTATGGGGTGGATGGCCTCTAACAAAGGGCCGTTCAGTCTTTCTACCAGAGGAGTGAGAGTCTGGTTTGCATTGCTGGCAGTAATTCAGACTTGTTCCCGGTGAGGGTTGGACTCCGCCAAGGCTGCCTTTTGTCACCGGTTCTGTTCACAACATTTATGGTCAGAATTTCTCGGTGCAGCCGGGTGGTGGAGGGGGTAGAGTTTGTCAAGTTTCGGGGAGGAGGTCGTGCCTCAGGTGGAGGAGTTTAAGTATCTCTGGATCTTGTTCATGAGTGAAGGTAGGATGGAGCAGGAGACTGACAGGTGGATTGGGGTGGCGTCCGCAGTGATGTGGCACTTAGCCGTTCCATTGTGGTGAAGAGGGAGCTTAGCCAAAAGGTGAGGCTCTCAATTTACCGGTCAATCTATGTTCCAACCCTCAGCTGTGGTCATGAGCTCTGGGTAATGACTGAAGGAACAAGATCCTGAATACAAGCGGCTGAAATGAGTTTCCTCCTCAGGGAGGCTGGGCTCTCCCTTAGAGACAGGGTGAGAAGCTCAGTCCTCAGTCCTCAGTCCAGTCAGTGGAGGTGGTTCAGGCATCTGGTGAGGACGCCTCCCTCGGATGTGTTCCAGGCATGTTTGACCAGGAGGAGGCCTCAGGGCCAACCCAGGACACGCTGGAGGGATTATATCTCTTGGCTGGCCTGGGAACGCCTTGGGATTCCCCCGGAAGAGCTGGTGGACATGGTTGGGGAGAGGAAGTCTGGGCTTCCTTGGTGAGGCTGCTGCCCCCACAACCTGGACCAACTGGATAAGAGGATGATGACAACAGTGTGGGCTCCTTGTCAGGTTTGTTTGCCTCCATGCATCCAGTCAACCCTTGAACCTCTGCCAGCTCTTCCTCAGACAGCTGCATCCCACTCCGCCCCCTGCTGCCCTCCTTACACCAGCCTGCCTCCACTCTGATGGTCATGTCTACAGTTCTGTGTCATCAAGGTCAGACTACTTGTTGTGAAGGGTTAGTAAGTAAGTTAGTTCTCTTGGAATTCCTCTGTTGTTAGTTTATGGAAATCTGTAGTTGTGACAGCGATCAGCATGAGACGGCGGCGTGGACGGATTGCAGGGTTTGCCAACAGCCACGTCTGAATGTCCTCTGATGAATAGTGCTCCATTATTAGAAACAGCACAGTGCAATCAGGGCATTGATTGCAGGACAATGGATGTGTTTGATTGAGACATAATCAGACGCTTCACTAATTTGACTTCAAAGGACAATCAGACAGGAGGTGAAAATCCCTCCGCCGTCCAAGACCTCCCAACGAGGTTGCGGCTTTGCTCTCCTGCACCAACTTTGTTACGCCGCAGATCTGATTTCCTACATCAACTTGAATCATTTCTGAGGAGACATGAGGTGTTCATGCTTATGAGCTGCGCGTTGCCTCGTCCACGGACACACAGGTGATGCGTCTCTGGCGGTGATAAACATGCAACGGATTCTGCTCAACTCCTCATCTACAGAAACCAGAGTTTCCGACACACAGTTGGACGACATGCTGCACTTTCCTCCCAGCGATGCATTTATGCATGAACAGACTGTCATCATCAAGCAGTCATTCGCAATTATTATCCCACACAAATGTTGTTAATCAGTGAACACTGATGACGTTGCATATTTATTTAGTAAATATTCAAATTGTCCTTGAATCAAGGAGCACTTGGCAACATCTAATCAGCCCAGTGTGTCTGTAACCTCCAGACATTAGCCGGCGCTAATTAGCACCAAAAAGCTTTAATTTGTTTTACAACATTTCCAGAGCGATGTGCATATTAATGAAGTGGCTCAGCATGGAGCGGCTCATTCACAACTCCTCTGCTTTTTTATTCGGCCATTGTTGTGGAAGAGGAGAAGACTCCCCATGGACCTTTCTATCACTACCTACAAGCGCTTGCTCCGACCAGCCACAAAATACAGCAACAGCTTGTAGGTAATTGATCAGGCAAGTGAACTGTAAAATATTCATTTTCTACTTCAACAGCCAGATAAATCTCTGGGGAGGGTTTGGGGAGGACGCCGGTAGAAATATTGCTTATGCACCAGGAGGTGGGAGCTGCAGCAGCATGATGGTGAGGGGCTGATAAGAGGGGAAGCGTGGCTGTGTTTGGGTGTAGCTGCCAGTGGTGGCCAGTCATGCAATTCCCTGCTTGGCTTTAGACCAAGAAGCCAAATCCAGCTCTATAGCCCTGGATTTCATGCTGCAGAGCTGAAGGGAGCTCGCGCCACAACCTCCACGGCTGGCAGGCTCAAGAGCTGATCCTGGCTGGCCACACACACACACACACACACACACACACACACACACACACACACACACACACACACACACACACACCTCAATTTGCCAGTTGTGTGTGTGTGATTGACACTTAAGCAGAGGAGAAACAGCGATATCCAAGGCGCTCCCTTTATATGTCAATGGAATTTATCAATGAGGCAGCCAATGAAACGGGGAGACACGCCGTGGCGCTCTGAAAAGAGCACACTGATGGAAAGGTCACAGTGTCAAAAGTGAAACCTTGTCATTGACTCCTGTTGATGAACTTATTCATAATCTATGTTCATCTATAGATGCTAATTCATCCCATCAACAGGAAAATGACGTGTGAGATGTGTGCTTTCTGAGAGGTGATTGGCTGAGCTTTTACTGCGTCTTGAGGTTGTTTGACCTTCAGTCACACACACACACACACACACACACACACACTCACACACACTAGGATCCAGATCCAGTCTGTATTTTGAGTCCACCATTTCATGTACGCTAAATAGAAATATGAAAAGCTGTCAAGGGTCACTGAGATCGGACTGGTGCCATACTGGTCCCATATGGCAAGGCAAGGCAAGGCAATTTTCTTTGTAGCCTGTTTCCACCACCAGTTTGTCTCCAGGCTTCATGGCATCATAACAACATCCTCTGCCCTCAGAGCCTCACATCGACTGAGGAGAAACTCCATAGAAAACCTTTAACAGGGAAAAATCTGAGAAACCTCAGGGTGAGGAGGGGAGGAGGATCCCTCACCAGGAGGGACAGACGTGCAGGAGATGTTGTTACAGACAAGAAAACAGTTTATAACACAGAATGGAGGAAACATGGAAATGTTAATAACAGCTGAAGAAGGAAGCTTCTGGTAGGGGAGGCAGGGAGGGCAAGCCAGCTTGATGGGGGACTGGATGGCAGACTGGTTCATGGAAGGGGAGGCAGGGAGGGCAAGCCAGCTTGATGGGGGACTGGATGGTAGACTGGTTCATGGAAGGGGAGCGCAGGCCGGTGTAACAGTAGGGAATAAGAGGGGGGTGGGGGGGGCAATGCAGGCGGCGGTTGGGGCTCTGGTGGATCTGTGGAAACACAGAGAGACTGCGAGACACCAAGGCCAAACTACAAAGTGCAACAAGTAATGGTAATGACAGTTCCAAAAATGTGCAGGGAGGAGAGGAGGAGAGAGGAGAGGAGAGGAGAGGAGGGGAGAGGAGAGGAGAGGAGGGGAGGGCTCCATGTAACCTGATGTGTCCCCCAGCAGTCTAAGCCTATAGCAGCATAGCTATCAATGGTTCAGAGCTACCTGAACCAGTCCTAACTGACGGCTCTGTCATAAAGGAAAGTCTTAAGCCTGGACTTAAACGTAGTCAGAGTGTCTGCCTCTCTGACCCATGGAGAGAGCTGGTTCCACAGTAGAGGAACCCGGTACCTGAAGGCTCTACCTCCCAGTCTGTTTTTAGAGACACTGGGAGTTACTTAAAGACCTGCACTCTGGGAGCGGAGTGCTCTGGTGGGACAGTAGGGACTAATGAGCTCTTTCAAATAGGATGGAGCTTCATCATTGAGAGCCTTATAAGTCAGCAGAAGGACTTTGAAGTCGATTCTAGATCCTACAGGAAGCCAGTGGAGAGAAGCTCCAATAGTAATAGTCCAATACTGGTCCATCACTAACATTGTTTAAAGTTGCCGAGTGCTGATTGGCTAATCAGAATTCTAGGAGTATGAGTACCAGATACAATCACAGCTTTAAAGAAGGAATGACAATGTCAATTCAATCGATACACAAATCAGTTATGGACCTGTATCCACCTGATTGGCAGAGTTAATATCACAAAGGGCTCAAGACATATGACGTGCTTTTGAAAAGGTAAGGTGGTGGTAAGGTGGTGCAGGGGACTACGAGGACGTTGGAGGGACCTGAACCCCTCCAGCATCCCTCCCAGATCCGGGAGGAAGCCCAGCATCCGTGGAGAGGTGGATCTGGATGAAGCCAGCCAGGTACATCCCGCCCAGGTGTGTTCCGTCAGGGGTGGGGACACGTTGACAGAACGAAATGAAATAAAGTTCATTCAGAATAGAAGCAACACAGTTTCTGCAGCCTGAGAGAGAAGGAGAAGCTGAGTGTGTGAATGTGTCCACGGACCTCTCAATAATCAATAACATGACATCATCATGAAACCCTCAGTAGATGTGACAGTGTGTCGTGCTCTCACCTGCGCTGAGCAGGAACCACAAGTGAGTAACACATCACATTTCTAATTGTGACTTTAAGAGTGTGGAGTTTAGGAATGTTCATGTTGAATTCATTCATTGCCTGGAGAATCTGATGGTGTGTGTGGCGTTCCACGCCTCCATCATCCCACACGGATTCATCAGAGAATGACCAGATGCCTGTTTTGCTGCTTGTGTTTAATCTCCACAAATGTCTTCATTTTTGTACTCATATATCTGAGAGTGCAATGAAATCCATGACTAGATCCTTTTCATTTCTCACATGTGTGTATGTGTGTGTGTGTCCCTGTAATCCACTACAGACAGCCATTGTTGGATCCTAAAATCCAGCCGTGTGTCTGACCAGTGAGCAGCAGACAAAGAGGAGATTGGAATATTGGTAATCCTGCGATTAATCAAGCCTGCGTCCCAGCTTACAGAGTTCCTGACTGAATCCAACACAGCGGCAGGAGGAGCGGGAACACGTTTACGTAGAGTAAGTTGGTGTGTGTTGGAGGGTTGTCGCTGGAGGAATTTTCCTTCTCTCCAAGTTCACAGAGCTGTTTATTATTTGCTGGATGTGGGATCATTGTAGATAAAGCGTCCCTGGGAAAAACTGCAGGGTAGAAAAGTGTCGGGTTATTTTTGCTAAGCTTAATTATATTTCTAAATGCTTCAGTGAGGTTTTCAAGAGCAGCTATCTACAATGTGTAATATTTCATATTTATGAAGCATCTGCATAATAAAGATAAGGTATTCAATTAAGCGAGCCATAAAAACTCTGTGTTATTAAATATTAATCATTGCGCGTATTGCTTTGATTTTTAGCTACTTAATTACAAACACACTGCTCAGCTCGGCTCGGCTCTGCGTGTTGGCTATTCCTCCATCTATCAGCGACGAGAAGACAGTGTTTAACAAAGGACTTCACACGGCAACAGAGGGCCGCCCGCCCAGCCCCACCCACGCCACCCACCCACTGACACATGTCACCCTCCCACCCCCTCCATACAACCCTACATCCTGTTTGACAAAACGTCGTCTTAGAAAATAAATAACTTTTTTTGTACCAAACACATGAATGGCAGTCGCTCTTTGATCACAGCCACATGAGAGCTCTCTGTCTGATCAATAACTGGTGCCGATGCGATGAAGGCGACACCCGTGTGAACACGCCAGCGCATCACTTCCTGCTGCATCCTCACAGGCCAGAAACACCTGCGGTGGGGAGTTCCATCGTACCTGTTTTGTTTCCACTGTTAATCAGTGATTCATTGATCGTTTGATTTCTGTTATTTATGTGTCATGAACTTAGAGTGATCGTCCCTCACAGCTTTATCAGACACCCCCCCCCCCAAAAAAAAACCCTGTTCAAGCAATTATGAGTATGATTCCCAATAATCCAGTTTGTTGCATAATCACAAGCATTTACAGTTGACATCTCAGTTCTGAACAGACCGGCCCACCTCCTGAGGTCTGTCAAATAAATCTGCTATCAAACCCGTTCTTCATGATCATCTGCCTCCAAAAAAGGCTCCTCGAGGACATTCCAGCCAGGGACACACCCTCAAGTCCTCACAAGCAGGAGAGTGAAACCAACATGGAAATAATCTTCAACTTCAACCAGTTCACACAGCAAACAGAGTCCTTCCTCTCCTGGAATGTTCTGGAACCTGCTGCTGTCTCAAGCTACTGCTAATGTTCCTCAATGTTACTGTGCACAAGGAGATCCTTGTTGGAATCCTCTGAAGTAAAGGATTCTGTGCTGTAGCTCTTCTAAATGAGACAGAAATTCATAAATCTGCCCAAAAATGTCCTCCTCATCGCCTGTGTGTCGCAGTAAACTAGTCTGAACAAAGCAAGTGACTCCAAATTCTCTTAAAACAAAGATTTCAGCTCATTAGAGCAGAGTTGTTCATGAGAATGGACCAAATAAATATCTCTGATTGGGATCTTCATAGTAACTAATGATGTCATGCTTTTCAAAAAAGTCCCCACGTAACTCACGCCAGGTGAGCTCTGGGGCTTCGGGGTTCTCTCACGCATCCCTGCACCTCTGAGCTGCCGTCAAGGATTTCCTTGTTGAGTCACTGACCATCTCTGGCTGGAGCAGCACGCCGATGGAAGCACCGCCAACTGAAGCTGTGAGCGCAGCAGGAAGTGGTGGTGCAGGCTCAGACGGAACTGAGCGATACAGGACAGAAGAAGGAGAAGAAGAGGAGGAGGTATGATGGGAAAACTTCCTCATCTTCCTTTCTGTGTCATTTTAGTCTGAACAAGCTCACGCCACTCTGTCTTGTCTTGTAATTCCAATTGTTTCCACAGGAGGCAACAGCGAGCCTGCATTACATTTGTTTCGCCCCGTTCCTGCTGGGCAGCCACGAGCTGCTCAGTCTGGCATTGCTGATTCTTTGTGGAAGTTGATTGTTGATAATTCATTGAAGTTGAAAACTGATCTCTGATATTTGCTTTGCTGCGTGTATCACTGGGTAAATATTGGTTCATGGTAGCGTGCATGGCGCCCATAAAACACGTGACCGCCTCTGAACCAATCCCGTGACAGAATTGTTCTGAACGTTGAAGTCGGCCCTACTCTCTCTGTGTACGGCTCCTACAAGCAGCAGATGCAGCTGTTCCAGAGTTACAGAAACATCAAGTCCTTTCATACTCAAGGCCAAGCGTATGTCACAGGACCAGGACCACGCCTACCGCTAACAATGATATGATATTAATAGTATAACACTGGTGAGGAATACCCCTGGTATACCTGTGTATTTATACTTCATAGTTGATGTTGATGCTCCATCAGCCTCTGACCGCTCATCCCTCACACGCTCTCGCCGCCAACGCCTCACTGGCTCTGACATTCCTCCTCACTGAAGGCTTTTATTGAAAAATCTCTCCACCACTCTGGATTTATGTCGCTGGTTAAACACGTGGTGTTCAATATATGCACAAGTCGTGTTCGTGTTGGGGGATGAAGGGAATGTTTTGGTGCCCTGGACTGATAAATGATATGATGTGAAGGGGGGCAGGACTGGGGCCAGGATTCCTGGTGATTGTGCAGGAGGATGAGCAGCTGGCCAGGCACCTGAGGTGGGAGCAATCCACTTTGCCACAGCTCCTGCAGGCTGTTAATGAGAAGTGAAGACATGCTGAGGAGGAAGTCCTCCCACTCGTTCCGCCCCTCTGAGCGGCTGCACAGGGGCCCACGGCGGGACCCTGACGGAGCCTCGCTCATGACCCAACATGGATGAAGGCTTCGTCTGACAGCAGCGAGATCAAAGCTAGGAAGCCCAGCGCTTCATTATCTATGACCAAGTGAATAAACTCTCTTCCTTGAAAACCGTGTCAGCCACAGCCTGACGACGGGACGGCCAGAGCCACAGCCGGACCGCTGGGCTCGTCAGAGGCTTATCCCTACAAATGCGGTAACTTTGGCCAGTTGGTTTTGGGTTTGTTGACACAGTTCTCATCCACACCAGCCTGACCCTCATCCCAGACACAAGGAAGCCTTCTCCGTCCCTCTGAGATACTTGGAGTGGCCGGAGCCTCTGACATGCGCAGGTTTACGTAGGCGAGAGGCTGCTCCCAACAGGCTGTTGATCCTGGACTCATGGACGGCAAGAACGAGTCGACACGCTGAGATGAGAACACGATGTAAAAGAGCTCCCAGGTTTCCAGCTTGTATGTTAGTTTGATGTCTGTGTCAGAGGTGTCAGCCAATCAGCAGCATTGACTCCTCTGCACTTTCAGTCGTGAAAGGTTACTAATTAACTTCTCAACTACAGCATAAGCAGTAACGATCGGCTTCATCGTCAAGACGGTGAAGGTCAGATGTGCATTATTCTTCACCTGTAATGTTTGAACCTGATGTCTCTTGGCCCTGGTCAAGACAGAAAGGTTCTAAGCCTCCAGGTGAGGGCGGCGCAGGTGAGAGACAGGGGTCAGCCCAGAAGGATTGCTCACAGCGCGGACGGAGCTGAACGCCGCAGCGGCCAACCATCCTCAGAGGAAGCAGGAATCTGAGGTTGCTCCCGTCAGTACTAACAACCCTGTACTTCAAAAACTTCACGTTTTACATCAAAACAACATTTTTCAAGACATACTATTTTGTTCTTTGAAAGTCTTAATTCAAATCTGCTGTTTGGAAGGGGTGCTGGTGTGACTGATGCAAAACGCTGGAAGATGGCGTGAATGCGACCAACAAAGGGGGACAAAGCTACTGCTGGGAGACAGACATTCCTGTGTACTGGGAGAAGAGCAGCAGCTGCAACTGCAACTGTGCACGGAAACCCACTGAGAGTCTGCAGGCGCTGGTGCAGGCGTCATGCTGCAGATTTCTGTTGTTACACGGATGTTCCTTTTATTGGACACAGCAGAGCTGCAGCTGCTGTCGTAGGACCTGAGGCGTCCTCGGGATGCAGCTGCCTGCACAGCTGCTATGAGTCCTGACGGCTGCAGGCTGTGAGACCCAGAAGCTGAGACCCGCCAGTGAGGCCACTGTGTTCTCAATGATGGCCCGCATCTGTTGAATGGAGGGAGGGAGCAGCCAGCCGTGCTCATTAGAACCAGTAGAACAGTAACCGCTGCAGTACGCGCTGTTGGTTTCTGTCCACTGCCAGACGTCCCTGACGCGATAAATTCAAGTCTCAGCATTTTCCAAGGCTCTCAGTCTGCTTACATGACGCTCTGTATTCATGGAACCGTGATCGACAGCCGGCTTTCCCTCCACTTCTCTCCTGTCATGTCTGTCAGTTTGGCTGAAGGCCCCTCAACTTCCCCCGAGACTCGGGCTATAATGCCAGTGAAGGTAGACATTAACCTGGAATTAAATCTTAAAGGTATGATAGCGGTGGGGATTTGAGGCTGTCACAGAAGCTTACAGGCAGTGTGCTGCATTTTATTTTATTTTATTTTGCAGCAGGGTGGGGGTGGGGGGAAAGAATGTAATTAACCTCCTTGGTGAGGGAAATTCTATTACAAGCTCCTATTCTGCCATGCAAAGTGTGGTGCGGGGAGATGTCACAGGCCGTCAAGCAGAAAGCCAGGGCTGTCTGCATTTTAAACCAAACTTCCAATTTTCTCCCCCTATCTTTCTTCATTCTCACTGAAGCTGGAAATTGAGTACGGCACACTTATGTGGAGAGTGAGGGAGGGGAATAAAAGGTAAGCTTCATCTCAGGAGTTTAACAAGTTATTTATTCAATTTACACCGGCTGTGTGTTTATTTCCTCCGTGATGTATGCGTCCTTCGATTTATTTTTATAGATGGGACGTCGTAGCAGTTTTGTATGATTTTGTCACAAATCCAACTGGTACAGCCTAACCAGGCCTGCCTGATTCTTCATAATCATCATTCTCTCAAATGAATCTAATTTTTAAGAGGCATTTTAAAATGCTTTAGAATTCTAAATTTGCAAGGGCTCATCACACCTGGTGAAAATGCAGGTGTGATCTGGTTTTGTGCGTGTTGAGCAGCAGGGGGTGCTGTAATCAAGCCCGTGTTTTTGCCTGCAACTCTCATCAAACATTGTTCGATCACATTTCAGGGGTCACCGTGTGCCAACACTGATGACAGATCCTCGTGAAACTTCAAGCAGGTATCCATAAAAAACAGATGATGCTGAAAATCAAATGTGAAAATGCCCACAAGGGGGCACTATAAGAATGGGCTCAACGGCAAATATACACTCCTAAAGCGCCCGATTCTTCCCCATCGATTCCCCCGAATTCATGCCAGCCAGCTATTTTCAAAAACGAAAAGTGATTGCAATGGAAACTCTCCATTGTCTGTCAGTCGATGGAACGACCACCGCAACATCTTTGGATGCGCAACAAAGTTGAGAAAGATCTGATTTGATCCAGTGGGGCCACAACTGAAACACAGCAATCTTTCAAGAGTGAGCACAAACATTGTTGAGTGGCGAACTTGGCTTGCAGTAGCATTCAACCAAGTGGCGGTCAAATGGTACATCAAATGTCAAAGGTCACAATGGCAGATTGATATAGGGACATTTGCGTTTAATTTCCTGTCCAACTGATCTCCTCTACACACATGACCCAGAAACCTCCAGAGTCAAGCACGCACGACAGAGGCTGACGGAACCAAAGTCCTGATGCTGGTTCCCATTGGGACGGAACGTGTTCTGATGTGCATGTGTGCAGTAAACATGTTCTTGGGTTGGACACGACGTGTTGACGCCTGCAGCGGCTGAGTGTTTGACCATCACTGCTGCTGTCACAGCCATCAGTTCAGCGCTGAGTGGAAGCCTGAACGACTGGCACATCCAGAGATTCAGTGACCGAGACCTCCGTTAACCACGTCGACTCAACCGTCCACCACGGCTCCTACATGCCTGTTATCCTGAGGTAGAAAAGTATAATGAGTGTGAGCTGCTTCTTCTACCTCCGCCACTTCTGTACTGACTGCGTCCGCAGCTCCTTGCATCAGTGTTCACCTCTGATGCTGCAGTTTTCTGGGGAAATTGGCGTCTCCTCCTGAGGAGGATCACACGGAGTCTGAGGAAGTGCCGGCTTCTTTTTTACTGAAAGAGAGAAAACCTAATCACATGTCCTATTATAGAATTACATCACAATATCCAGTGACATGTCTGTCCAAGCATCTTCAAAGAGCCTGACTGAATGAACATGGCTGCCATTATGTTCTCCTGCAGCCAGAGGAATTAGCAGATGTGTTCAGCATTGTTCTGCAAAGTGCTGTTCACGTTCTTGTCTTTCAGCTTTGGATGGGAAGCTCAGTGCTTAAAGACCACTTTACAGAATAGCACAGGAATTAAAAAGGGTAGGTTTAATGGCCTCAAGAAAATTGCAGGCCACATGAGACCCCCCCCTTGGTTCCACTTCCCTGGAGCTTTGACTGACAGCTCCGTTGCAGCAATTGTGCCGTCCCCCTGCCTGCTCTGGCACGACAGTAGGTGCGAGGAGACAGCCGAGACAGCCACGAGGACTATCTGCGACACATTGTGCTGCCCCTCCTGGCATTTCCCACAACAGATGTACCATTCACTTGGAAAAATTCAGCCGCCGCGTCACCGACTGCTACCATTGCTGTGAGGGGTCCCACCACCAGGATGGAGCGCTGGGAACTGAAGCCACCTTTGTACAGGCTGGAGGAGCGTGTGCTGCTGCAGTGTCAGGTCTGAGCAGTACTGCACACATGAAATACACACCCTCCCCTCTCCATGATTCTGCTGGTCCTTTTAAATACAGGTATATAATCCCCCCCCAGTGGAGGTTGATAGTGTGACACAGGGAGCCAGCCCGCCACTGAGCCGTTAATACGTCATGTCCAAACATCTGAAGGTGAATGCTCCTCCAGTCGCTGCTCAGAAACCCAGACGAGGAGACGCTGCTGCGTCTGTTCTGAGTGGATCTGTGAGTGAAGATAACATGAATCCTGAGCAGGAGTGGCACAACACTGCCTTTGATTCCGTCTTTCTTTTTAAAATAGAACATGCAAAGCCTTTCAAACATGGAAGAGTATAGTAGGCGAGTCAGCACCTGCTGCCGTCGGTCCTCCCTGCTTGGTAAAGCTCCTCTACATTGTGGTCTTCTTGTGTTCACATGGAATGTGAGAGCAACTTGGTTCCTCTGGGTTCCTGCCTCGTGTTCTAGCTAGAGATTATCGCAGCCAGTCACACAATCACCACGATTCCACCAGAAAGCCTAAAGACGCTCAGTCTGTTTTGAAGGATGCTGCACTGCCAGACGCCGGACCACTGATGGACCTGATCATCAAATCTGCCTCTGAAATCTCATCTCTACATCCAGAAAACTGCTGGATCCCACATTTTCACCACGTTGATGAGAATTTAAAGAAGTTGGAGGATCATCAGGAGCTTGGATGTCATGCTAAAGCTTGAAACGCTGCATGCACACAAAACTTCGGATAACCACAAACACGCAAGGATCCATCTTGTTTTGGAGTAGAAAACTAAAATACCGTGACATGATGGCAGAAACCCCATCGAGACTCCTCTGTTCTGACAGTTTCTTTGTCTCACAGTAACGAGCCATCAGCGTCGCGACGTTTCACACAGAAACCTCAGCTAATTATCACTGAATGTGACATTTGGAGCTTTTATGTCAGAAATGCTCGTTTTCCCACCTGTGTGCGTCCCATATCTCCAACATGATCTGAATCCTGAGAGTTCACAATCTCACACGGCATCACCTGCATGACTTGATCTGGGATTATTATCCTCCGTGATGCTCCCTGTTTGTTTCAGTTACACAGCAGTTTCCACCTTCCGCTACTGAGATCAGTGGAATGCAGGGGTGCACCAGGGAAAAGTGAGATGATCCAAATAACCTCCAAATTCATGTTTTTGTTTTGTGACAAATGTAACAGACCAAAGCTCTGGATCCCTCTGAGGAGAGATTCTTGTCACCGTTTCCAAACGTCACCTCTTAGTGCCACCAACCAACCAAGAGCACTACAAACCTGCACACCAAATTCTCACGCTGATGTCACCTTGATACAGCTGAACGCCACCACAGTGACTGGACTGCTTTAACAGTGTTTGGGGGGGGGGGGGGGGGGGGGACTAAATCTATTTAACTGAACAAACACTTTCTTCCACCAAAATTGCAGATAAAGGAAAACCAAAGATGACACGGTGAAACCAAGCAGACATGCACCTTAAAAACCCTCCCAGTGAGGAGACGCTGCAGTGTCCGCGGCGGGATCCTGCGTATGTGACACTCTGAATTCACTCCGAGGACCCGTGACTGACACACACAAGCAACCCCTGGAAACAGGAAGCATAACTGAGTGACAAGAGGCTAAAATGCCAAAAGATACAAGGACCAGGAACCTGTCTGAGCCAGGGGAATGTGAGCCAAGTTCATTTGTGCTGTGCTGTGCCGTGTGTGTGTGTGTGTGTGTGTGTGTGTGCGCACGCGTGTGTGTGTGTGCGCGCGCGTGCGTGCGTGTGTGTGTGCGCTCATCAGGGTGGACGGTGAAGCGGAGCGGCCTGGATGGGGAGCATCTGCATAGCTGTCCCGCCTCTATTTCTGCAGTTATGAGAGTAGATGTGAGTATAAACCACATTCGACTTCTCCCAAGCAGGAAATATCCTGCGTGTCAGCCTGCATTCTGTCAGTGTTCTCACTGATTGCTTCCTACATTTCATTATGCTAAATGCAGCTTTTTACACACGGCGAGGAGTATTTTATAGGGAAGCTGGCCAGGAGATGCATCCTGGGAGCGTGTGAGCATGGCGGCCACAAACAGTGAGCGTCCCCCGCCAGCTGCTCATTGTGAACAGGTTTTTAAAAGCTTGTGACAGGCTGAACTGCAACAGCAGACTAGCGCATCATCCTCAGTCCTCTCCCTGCAGTTCCACTGGTTCAACAACGCTAAAGACAGAGCCTGAGAGATCACTTTGGCAGAGGAATGCCGAACGTATCTGCAGTCTGAACCTGGTGTGCAAAATCCCCCCCACGGGGAGCTTAAACGGCACAATAAAAGAACACAAAGAGGACAGCAGTAAATTAGCTCAATCAGCTTAGAGTGCATCTATGGCTGCTGTCATAATGACACCATTAAGCAGGGAAATGTAGGCCAACGCCTCCGTTCTGTTGGACTGTGCAAATACAGCAAAGTTAAAAGAGAGTGTGTTTCTCCTCGAGAGGCCGTACATTACTGACATGATCCAAAACAAATAAGAGGATCTCTGTGTGGGCGGAGCCACTGGAAGGCAGGCAGGTGTCCTGAGTGTGCGACTCATGACCCATTAGCTCTCGGTAACGCAGAAACCCTTCAGTTGGAACTGCCAAATAGATGCTGGACTAATGTCAGGCCAGGCCACGGACGCTTTCATGCAGCAGATGTCTGTCATTTTGTGGTCACAAGCAGAGACGAGACTCCCACTGACAGCAGCGTTTCCTCCTGCGCTCTTGTTTGAGGAGGGAATATCAAGGAAAGCTTTCTCTTCATCCTTCAATGTGCTGACAAACACCGGAAACCAGAGCAACGTCTGTCCGTCTCAACAATATGGTGACTAATTTTGCTCCATGAGCACTTGTGATATCTCATTTTGTTGCCTTCTTAAAAAAAAAATCACTGATGTCATTTTTTCAAGTTTTTTAGAAAACACAAAAAACTGGAAAAAAATCATAAGGAGCTGATTTCAGCAAAAAGAGTTGTCAAACAGCTAATTAGGAAATTATTTTAAGAAGGTGACGAGTTTTCATCTTTGTAATTCATTTCAGCCCAAAGGAACAATTCAGAAATGCTGAAGCAAAACTTTATGAAACAAATGTCATGGAAACAAGCTTGTCCATCCATCTGTCCATCCATCACCCATCCATCCATCTGACCATCCATCCATCTGACCATCCATCCACCCATCCATCATCCATCCATCCATCTGTCCATCCATCCACCCATCCATCATCCATCCATCCATCTGACCATCCATCCATCTGACCATCCATCCACCCATCCATCATCCATCCATCCATCTGTCCATCCATCCACCCATCCATCATCCATCCATCTGTCCATCCATCCACCCATCCATCCATCTGTCCATCCATCATCCATCAATCTGTCCATCCATCATCCCTCCATCTTCCCCCTCTTATCCTGTTAGGGTGGTGGGGGTGGAGCCTATCCCAGCAGCCTTCCCCTGGACAGGTCACCAGTCCATGGCAGGACCAACACATAGAGACAGACAACCATTGGCTCTCCCAGCCACGCCTACGGTCAATTTAGAGTCTGGATTAACCTGGTCCCTCTTGATGTCTTTGGACTGTGGAGGAAGCTGGAGTACCAGAGAGAACCCAGCAGGAACAGGGAGAACATGGAGACTCACCCAGAAAGATCCTGTGCTCCAGCTGGGGCTCCACCCACAACCTTCTTGCTGGGGGGCCACAGTGAGGACCACTGCTCCACCGGGCCGCCTGGAACAAGCTTGTTTTTACTTCAAAACAAAAGCTCCCAAACTGAAAGTAGAGTTGAAAAAAAAAAAAAGCTCTTTTAACCCTTTAAGTTCAGGTCCTTGGTCACACCAACTATGTGTCATGGTTAAAGTTCACTTTCCTTTTTTCTTCTGTCCTGTTCAAAAGTATCACACACTTTTTGAGAATTTCTGTCAAAACGTATTCAAATGTGCATTGATGAAAGGAGGAGAGGGATTTTAGGTGTTATTCTCCAATGTTCCACAAGACTTGAATGTATTTCTGGAAGTTTGACGGGAGTTTTTGCGCTTGTTAGCGAGCTATATGCTAGCATTTAGCTAGTGTGTGTCCACCGCTGGTTGTAAACGATTTTTAGTTTGTGTGACACAAGGTAGCAAACTGCTGTACAGAAGACATCTTCAGACACACTTTCTGAATGTCTAAGAAATACTAATACACAGCAAATATCAGCATATCCTCCAGGTCTTAATCAGAAAATCCCTCATTTGGAACAAGGCCAAATTCTGATAATCCAGCCAGAATAAGGTGTTTGCAGACCCTTATAAATTCAGTATGTTGTCGTTCAGTGTTCAACTATTCAACAATGCATGCCAGAAGACAAAGACAAAGAAAAATGCTTTCATTGTCCTATGAGTGTGTACCAGCCATGCTCACCTCGCTGGCCTCAGCAGCTGGATGAGCCATCAGACGCACCCCTGCAGTTTCATAGGCGACCGTTCGGGGTCATCGCTGCACGGCAAGGACCGTCAACCCATCCCTCTACGCTTCCATCCATCCATTCATCCATCTATTGTCCATACCACAAATCAGTGGTTCTCAAACTTTTTCTGTCATTCCCCCCCCCACGCCAATTTTTTTGACAAAATAGGCCACGTTTAACTTTATTGACCTCTTAAAAATTACAAACATTCCTTTAGTTTTTCAGAACTAGAAAAAATGAAATAAAATGTGTTTCATCCCTGTCAAATATCTCTCCATTTTAAAAACAGACCTGACAACAGTTGCTATGAAAGAGGTTTAAAGTGCGCTTTGGTTCCACCGCGAAAAAATTCGGACGTCCCCCCTCACCCGGGGGGGAACTAATGTTTGGACGTCGGAATTTTTTTTCACGGTGGAACCATAAACAAAGCAAAAGGTGAGGGGGGAAATAATGTTTGGACGTCGGGTGACTCGCTCCCCCCCTGGGACGCCTGGGTCTGTGTCAGTCACTCGTCCATTAACTATTAATTATCAATATTATTATATTATTAACATTTTTGATATTTGTCCCAGGGTCCATCATATAGAATCTTCCCCCTGAGCATTAAAATGAACATTATCAGGCTTTGGCCCTCACAGGTATCACTGACCTGGTGGGGGCCCAGCCAGTGACTCGGCTATTCAGGAACATGAAGTCGACTTGGCCCCGCCCAGAAGCCAGGATGTGGTCCAGGAAGGACTCTTTCCAACATGCTGACCCACCACATCAGCATACTAGCATGTCGCAGCGCTCCAAAGCCCCTGAGCTGCTGCCACGTCTGTACATTCATAGTTTAGTTGCTCTTGACAATAAAGTAGAAGTAAATGAACCTGAAACAGAATTTTTTTCCTGAAAAAAAATCATTTCACTCTATAAAAGATTCAAGAATTCAAAGTAGCTGCTGACAGCTCACAGATGCAGGGCAATGTAGTTTTTAGCTAACAGGAAGTGTGTTCTTTGAGCTGCGGGTTGCTGTTACTGTTGTGAGTATCTCTGGCAGCTGGGATTGTGTGTGTGTGTGTGTGTGTGTGTGTGTGTGTGAGAGAGAGAGAGAGAGAGAGAGAGAGATGGGTTTTTAATCATTTTTGGACAAACGGCTCGCCTACTAAAGCAGACTTGTTAGGAACAGAATTAGTGTCTGCTCGTGGGATTACTGGACAATAATATCATCAATATTGATTTCTCCTGCAGGCTTGGGATCAGCAGCGAGGTTGAGGGGAACAGGGGAAAAGGTCCATTCATGAAACTACGGATCGAGGGCACAGTGGTATGAAAATAAAGACTTTTAACAGGGTTAACATTCATTATGACAGTTCCCTGTCAGGTTAATATTCCGGGATGCTTCTGTTTCCTGCCTCCATCGGTGGTTCCTCGTGGGTGAATCACACTGTAGGTAGTGCTGTTTGTTCAGGAGTTAATCATCTGCGTGAAAAGAGGGACCTCCATGCTGGAATGAAGTAAATCCAGCGTCGGCTGCTGGGTGGTTTGGCTCTCCAGTGGAGAGGCGAAGCCAGTTTTTCCACAAATTCCCACCAACACAAAAGCGTCAGTGCATGGAGCTGATAAGGAAATGTGCAGCGTCGAGCCTTTGATAAACAAGCTGCACTTCCTCCCTGCTGGGACCAACCCTCTCTGTTTTCCATTCTAATTCCACCACTACAAGCACCACCACTTTCCAGAACACGAGCCAGAATGTTGAGGAACAAAACTGAGCAGCTTCATTGTACTAATACCTCCAATGATACACGTTGTTTGTTGCATATTCTAACTGCTGATGCTGCGAGGACAGGCGTGGCCCTCACAGAGACGCCGTCATCACTCCATCCCTTGCACGCTCGCACAGATGGGACGCACCTGATGACTTCAGCTCTGCAGCAGCTTCTGTCATTGTAGGTAGGTAGGGCTTCGCTCATTGTTTACGGTCTGTACAGCAACTTGAGACGTTTGCATGAAGTCAAAAGGTGATGAATACGAGCAGATTGTGTCAAAAGCAGCCAGTTTAGACTGTTAGCAGTTTAAAACCATGGCAATGATTCAGTTAAATCACCAACCTGTACAGCCATTGATCCAGCCTAGTTTAGTCTCTTTGCACTCCAAACAGACTTCACGTGGACGCTAAAACTTGAGTGATCAAAGCTTCTCGAACAGAAAAAAGAAACCAGAAGCGTCCCTGTACTTATTTTATCTCCCTCGCCTACAGAACCTGTACGGGCATTGATTTCAGGACTCTGTTGATGGAGGTTACAACAGTGTTTGATGGGTCGAACTGTGAGAGTCAGTGGTCTGGAGAAGGAGGAGCATCCACGCCAAGACAGCTGCAGCTACACGCCAGGAGACATTCGCCCCACGCGTCACAGGGTCCCGACTCACGCCGGAGGTTCGTGAGATGAAAGAGTCTGATGAGTGAAATTCGTTAACATCAAGAAAATCCCCACAAAACCTGTAAACACGTCGCAGCTTAGAGGAACTCAGCAGTAGACTCAGTAGTTTGCTTTAGTCGGCATTGTTGAGTTGATGCTAGTGCCAATCAGCTAAAAATAATCAAGAGAATATTATGCAAACATGTCTCGGGTGAGGATGCAAATCGCTGCATTGTCCAGTTGTGATATTCAAACCCATCTGATTATGAGGAAACACACAATTATTATATAAAAGTATGACAGCTTTTCTATATTTGATCACTAAACTCAACCTGCGTTTGTTCAGCATCCAGTCGATCACTTCCAGTGTCCGTAGAAACCCTTGATTCAAGATGGCATCTCAGGAACAACAACGCTACCGTTTGGGTCATGACAGCGGCGTCACTGACCCACTTGTCTTTATTGTCGAAACCATGCCTCATAGCTGTCAGTTAACCTCGCTAACCAGCTAGTCAGGCTCCAGACGTGTTAGCCACACCGATCAAGACTGATCGGCTTGAGTCGTGACACTTTGGGAGGCTGGGGCTTATTTCTGCAGGACGCATATGTGCAGGACATCTCGCTGCAGCTCCCCAGACTCAAATACTCCCCCTGTAGGTGGTGGGGGATGCGCACCTGCACCTAAATCACTACATCACACTGCATCCACACACGCCGTGCTGTCAAGCCCTCTGGTCTATACAGCACTCGTCCTCTCATCTTCTTCGTTACTCTCCCTTTTCTTTCTGTGGCTGTTTTACTTTTACAGTCCTATTTCCATGTAAATTACTAGACTTACGTTTGTATTGAAGAATGACAAAAACACACACTTAAGCAGTGTTTGTGTGTTCATTAAAAATACTAATTTACCCGAAAAGGGCTGTGTGGAGAGAAAAGACATCGAGACCTCCTGCTCTGCCAATTGGATTAGCTGCCAAGTCCTGCTCATCGCTTCTGAAAGCAGCATTATAATGCACTTTATTACCTTACGTTTCCATCCAAAACAGCTCATTGTGATTGCAATGGTGAATATAAAACGAAATGTGTAGTAATTGGATACTTTCAGAATGGACAGTGCAATTAAAAGCATTTAATTACGCAAATATGACACTGTCGACAGAACGCTAAGAACCAGTATAGCAGCCAGTGCGTGTGCGTGTGTGTGTGTGTGGCTTAGAAACTAACTCCGTCTTCAGGAAAAGGAGAAGTGAAGTAAATAAACATTCATGGAGTGATGTGGTTCGGAAACGCTGTAGCAGCATTCTCCCCACCTCCTCACTCCAGCTCTCTCAGGTCAACAGTAAAAGGATCCGACCCACAGATTGACTTATCTACCTGAATCCAATTTTCATGTTCACTGACTGCAATGAGCGCCTTCATTCCAGGATGAATTACGCTTTTTCTATCAGCTTTTGATAAACAAATCGAGCGCTGCTTGAAGCCCCCAAAACGAAAAAATGTTGAGTATTCAGTATGAATAAATCACAGGTTAGAGGCACACACGTCAGGGGGAGATTTTATTAAAAAACCAAGTCATGATACCACAATCTGTCTGCATAGAAGCACAAACCTGCTCTCAAGCAAAGCAGCTTCACTCCTGCTGCCTGTCACATAAGCTGTGCTTCCCTGGCAGAGGTCAGAGTTACAGCACCTTCATAATAAGAGAACCGGAAATTATTCTCATCATTATTAGTCTATGGAACCGTAAAACATGACCCACAGATTTCACATTTTTATGTCCCACCAACAGTCCAAGTCCCTCAGTAACATCACGTTTAAAGGGAAAACAAAGACACGATCGCATGGTGGAGGTCCCGCTGACATCACATCCATCGCATCACCAGACCACGGCTCACCGCAGCTGCTGGGCGCAGATCAGACACGATGCCGTACGGCAGAATGTACTTTTGTTGTACCTTTAGGATCATTTGTCCTGGATGGAAATTCTGTGCGCACAAAGGATGAATGAAGAAACATGAAGAGAACAATGGAAAGAGCGCCAACTCACAACACTAAAATGACACATGGGCCACATTGCACATTGCAGCATGTTTCACTCATCAGGGGTAGAAAGGCACGAAGCAATGAAGGCAGCCTCAGCGCAGCAGTGTGCACGCTGACAGAAGTAGGAACACATGAGGTTTTAAATGATGGAGTTTCCAGTGGAGAACAGTTCCACCTGGCGGGAGCTCAAGTTCTGACGGGCAGCTGTGTGACTGGTCCTGCTTATCCTGATCGAATAAGAACCAAATGCTCTGGACCGAAGCGCACACTCAGAGTCTCGTTCCCCGAGCGTGACCTCAGGAGGGCGTAGGAGCAGACCATCGTCTCCAGCATCGGGTCATAGCAGCTGGACTTTTAGTAGCATGCATGTTAGAATACGCGTATTCCTTTTTTTCTGTTTTCAATTAGATATCACGCAAGTGGCCTGCTAGTACGGGGTGACTCAGGTCCTCGGCTCTCTATTCTGTAAAATTCAGGACAAGTCTCGTAAGTGCAATATGAATGAGCACAAGGCGCCCCCCCCCCCCCCCATTCCACAATGTCCTAATGTCATTAGTGATTTGGGAAAGACATTAAAGTGAAGACGAGCTGGTCGGCAGGCAGGAGGAGCAGCAGGGGACGTGACAGGAGCGCGAGGGCTGCATAATTGACTTCATAGACTCCTGATGGATGAGGTGATTCGCCGCAGTTGATAAGATATTAGATTGTAATTTGTTGTGAGGACTGGAGGAGTGTTTTCTGGACCTTCACACACACAGACACACTCATACACACAGACACACCGTGTTTACAGCATAAAAGTCGAATTTCCATATAAATTAATGTCTGTTTTGTTACCTTCTATCTCTGACTGATACCAACACCACCGTGATTCCATCTGGTCAAAGCAGCGCACGCCGCCTCAAACTCTCACGCTCACATCTGATGGGTGTGTGTCCGAGAAGCTGCATCTGACGGGTGGCAATGCGCTTCACCAACGAGCAGCCAAGGTGTTGGACACCGGCTCACTCACAGACTCTTCTGTGTGGGTGGGAGGTGGTGAGAGAATCCAGCCACAGTTTCTCAAACCAACATCCTGAGGTGACGCCCATGTTGTTGACGTGTCTGCCTCCTGATACTACAGTGCTCTGTGGATGGACTACAGAACAGCCATCTTAGATTGTTCACCTTGGTGACAGTGAAAACATAACTTGAGTAACAAGGTTGAACTCGAAATAAAATCTGTCAGGATACAGAAAACGCGCTGCAGATACCAACAACACAACCCACACGCCACCATGACCCAAAAAAACAGGACGCCAACACTGAGTAGAATCACTGCAAATCAGGCTGCCATAACGGAAGTGCTCCAGACCACTAGGGGCAGCGCTGACCTTAAGTTTGTGAACAGCAATGTGTCACCTTAGCGCCTGGCGGAGTAGAAGGATGCCAGCATTTGTACACTCATCTTTCTAAATACTTAGTCTGCCATAATACTGCTATTTTCATGCATGTCAAGATTTTCTAAGCAAGACTGTAATTGTTTAAAACTCGAATCTGCTTGTTTTAGCAAGATGACGCCTACCTGAGGTCGCCGCTTGCTCAGGCCTCTGTGGAGCTGTGGAGCAGGTTCACGGAGGTGCTCTCTGATGGACCACGCAGTCAGGCACAGTTAAACAATGTTACTTCAGTTTTTGATTCATTCTAAAAATCATTTTGGAGGGCGGCGCGGCTCAGAGGTAGAGAGGCCATCTAGTGAACGGAGGGTCGCTGGTTCAATCCCCACTTCCCCTGGTGACCATGTCCAAGTGTCCTTGAGCAAGATACTGAACCCCTGATGGCCCTGTGACAGACTGGTGACCCATCCAGGGTGAACCCCGCCTCTCACCTGAAGGCTGCAGGGATAGACTCCTCCCCTACCACCCTTAACAGGAGAAGAGGTAGAAAATGGATGGATGGATGAATGGGTTTTCACTTTATCGTTTATTTGTAATGTCGTTCAGCTTGTGGTGATTATATATATATATACACGTATACACATATACATATATATATATATATATTAATAAATATAATAAATATAATTAAAGGCCAGCAACTACATAAATGATCCAGGCGCTCAGGAGGACACCTGGATTTGCAGCAACTCTACCCTGCATGTGTTTTTCTCAGTGGAAGAGTTTCAGGTCGGTGCTGCACTTTTGTTCGCTTGTGTTGTGTGTGTTTGCTTGTGTTGTGTGTGTTTGCTTGTGTTGTGTGTGTTTGCTTGTGTTGTGTGTGTTTGCTTGTGTTGTGTGTGTTTGCTTGTGTTGTGTGTGTTTGTAGCACGCCGCCTCTGTGTGTTTTGTAACATTGATGAAGTCGTGTTGGGTATTTGCTGGTGTCGTCTCTGTTTTGATTCGTTTTCTTTGCCTCTCTTCCACGCCAGCGCCGGTGTGACGGAGCACCGAGGTGTCGTGGGTGATCGTGTCGATGTGAACACAACTGACATGTTTCCTTTGAGTATGACACAAAGATCCCCCCCCCCCCCCCCCCATGACAATCATAGTGGTGAGTTTTGTCCAGTGTTTGAGGAGGTGCTGATCTTCACTGAGGGGCACTCTGAAGGCTGGTGACCTCTCCTAGCTTCTGTCAGATATTATAATTCTTTTACCACAATAAAAACTTCAGGTAAATTCTGACTTCAGTTCTGCACCTTTCTAAAAGTTCTGTCTCTTCAACCCTTAAGGGCTCTCTCTGGAGTCTTGGAGGTGTTTTATTCTACTGTTGCTGCAGTCTCTCTCGTCGGTGGTCATTTGGGTTTGGTGATACCGCGTGTGTCCACGTTTCATTTCAAGTTGGTCCGCCCGATGTTTGGAGCACGTGTTCTCACGGGACAAAGACTGGAATGATTGAGCTGCATTTGTTGTCGCCAGCACTCGTCTAACATCATCTCTTCACCTTGAGGAGTGGATGTCAGCGAACGTGTTCCACCCAGCCTCCCTCTTGCATGCTCAGGCATCAGCCAGCCAACAGTACAGTTTGGGCCACAGTGACTTGTGGTCAAGGACAAAGGAGAACAGCTTGTCTGAATGTCACACCTGTTTGAGCTGCAAAGGGCTCAATCTTGAAGCTCAGTAGGCTGGAACTGGCTGTAATTCAGTGCCATTAGAGGAGGGAAGCGGGTCAGGCGGCTGTGGCACAGTTCAGAGTGCCTCTCTGGGTGGGCCGGGCTCTCCTTACGCCACTTTACTCAGTGAGAGAACAGTGTCCTTTTCTTCACCTTCGCCTACAAATGTTACTGCAGAGAGAACCACGATGGATTCGACTGCCCTCACGCTCCTCTTACAGCTCACGTGTCGGGCAGATTTCCCTGACTACTGTGTTTGAGTACCTGCTCGCCTCATGGCCCCTTTTCATTTTTGTGACTAAAAAAACCCCCAACAACCCCAAAACAAACAAACAAGCAAACACAAACCAGTCAAAGCAGGATGGAGAAGTCCGTCTCCAGGTACTTTCCGTTCCAATTTCTTCCCACCTCTCAGTGGAGACCATGAAGGTATCCAAAGTCCTCTAGAACACATTCAGTAGAGGCCTGGAGGGGAGGAGAGTCTCCCCTTGTTGTCTCCACGTGTCCTGCTCCTCCCTCCTGTCAACAGCGTCATCCAGCAACAGAAGGCCCCGCACCGCCCGTCTCAACATTCATCCGCTGACTCCCACCTCCACTTGCCAGCCACACCCATCTCATTGAGTTCACCTGCAATGTCAGAGCTCTCCAGTCTCTCCTGCTCATGGACACATTGCTCTTCGCCACCTTTGACGGAACACTCGCCAGCAGTCTGAGCCTCTGGCCCCGCCCACGGGGCCCTGCCTCAGTCTCCTGGTTTCTGCACTTTTGTCCTTGTCACTGTTTGACTCCGCCCACTAATCCCAGTAGCCTCCACAGCTGCCTTCATCTGTTGTTCTTCAGCAGACGGAGCGGCGTGTCCTCCGTGGAGCACGCCATGGCGTCGTCTAGAAGGACCCGCCCAGGCTGTAGCCGTCCTGTACTTAATTCTCTGTATCTCAGCTCTGCCCTGTAAGCAAGAAAGCAGCGAGGGCTTTTCTCTGTGTTCCACTCCGTTCTACTGCTTCATTCAGGTTCAGCAGGTCCTCCTCATGTGCAGTCATGAAGCTCAACACGCTGACGCGCCCCACCTTGGCGAGTTCTCCGTTCTAGATAACCACTGAAACTCCCTTCAGTGTCTGCTTAAGTCAAAGTAGTGAAGTAATTGATATTGACTTTACTCAAGTGTCAAAAATAAAAGGACACATTCTAGAAGACGTGCTGGGGAGCATCTAACCTCCAGCGGTCCTGCTAGCGCTGCTCCTGTCCTGTCCTGAAGTTCTCAAGCTTCAACTTTGAAAGTACGTTTGCCATTTTAGTTTTTGAAACAAGAAGTAACTGATGGAGTCAGATAAGTACAGTAAAGTAAAAGTACAGTAATTAAAGTAAAGCCTCTATAACACTGTACTTAATTACAGTTCTTAAGTAAATACTTTGTCTTTCCACTACTGCTTTGAACTCTCTCTGTCTCACTCTCTCTCTTTGTCTCTCACTCACACACACACACACACACACACACACACACACACACACAAACACACCGGCTGAGGTGATCGATAGGGACCAAAGTTATTGGAACTGTCCTAACGCTTTGACCGCTTCTGGACGTCCAGATGAAGGCGCAGCCCAGAAAACTCTCTCACTGACCTGGCATGAGCTTGGATGATGTCACTTTCTGTCGCCAGCTTTTCTACCTCAAACTAAGAGTCTTTGCTCGTGTCCCTGGGTGACACTCTGGCGTGGAACCTCATCCTGCTGTCTTGTTCTCGTTTCATTGTCCTGACAAAGGAGTCCTGACAGAGTCTGACACCGCCTGCTATTCTCCACTTGATGAGGACACCAGCGTTTCCAGGACGTCCGGAGCTGAATGATGTCTAACCTTAAGCAGGCAGGTGATGGGCAGGCCGACCCGAAGCCCGCGGACAGACGGCCGCCCTGCTCAGGGTAATTAACGATGAGACGGGCCAGCCTGTCAGTGTCCATTAGGAGGCCGCCACACACCAGAGAAGCCCTGACTCGACATTCTGTATTCACACCCTCAAACTGGAGCAGAGGAGCTCGGGACTTGTAACAGTTGACTTTGGGAGTGATGTCAGAGCAGCAGCGAGCCACTGTGCTGGCTGATCTGTCGGGACGAGTCCAGATGGTGGACAGAGAACGGGGGGCTCTGCTGTTGACTTCATATGCTTGTCGGCATTATTACCTGTCCAAGTTGTTGCATGACTCAAAACAAAAAAATGACCTGGGACAGGACAGGACTCGACCCGGCAGCTCAGCACCAGCACTAAGACAACACTCCCCCTCCCTCCCCCAGCATGTCCCCGACCACAGAGAGCCCCCCCCCCCCCAACAGAAGACACACTTTCATTTACCACTTATTTTCAAGGCATCTGTCATAACCTTTGAGGCCACACTCAGAGTTCCCTCTGTAACCCTGCTGGACCCTGTTATTTCTTCTGTGTCCGGTGTGAGGGACACATGGGAGAAGACACCCAGAGAAGACCAGCAGGGGAGGCCAGGGCTCAAGCAGGACTGTGGCAGTGATTTTCCATAAGAATGCTTCTACATCTGGTGAGTACAGTAAAAGAGGATGATTTATGACCTCATTTACAAGAAACAGGTCTCGTAATTTCCTGTATTTCAACCATGAGCAGAACTCAGGTCCATTCACACCTTCTGGTCCAGCCTCTTCTGTCCTGCTCATCATCTGTCTTCCACAAAGTGGTGCCATCACTCATCGTTCCTCTTGATCATCTTGCAGCCCCCCCCCCCCCCGACTCACACCCAGGCCCGTTCCCTGGCCCCCTCCGCCCCCCCAGGCTAGCACGCCAGGATCAGCTCCGTTCATGAAGACTGCACCTTAACATGAATCAGTCGTATCCTTGAGGGGAAGTCTCTCCAAGTTCAATAGTATTTATTCTAAAATGAGATCTTAATCTTTTGTAAAATCTCTGTCTTCATGAAATCGTAACATCCAAGTGTTGTGAACTGCAGTCTGGGTAATGTCACATTGTCATTGTTCATATTTCCACATACAAACTTTTATGTATCGCATCTTTGAGTGGAATTCTGAAGGCAACACAAAGGTTCCTCCTCAGTACAGTATTGGCTTAAGAGAACTGTGTTGCTAAGCAACCATAACAGAATCTACCAGCCCATATTGGCTTCAATCCCTCATATGTGATGTTTAAGAGCAAAAGCTGCATTGCGAGTGCTGGAACTGCTGTTGTAGCCTCTCGACCAGGAGGCAGGCTCACCGCCTCCCTCGCTCAGTCATATCTTCAGCTCTTTCACCTGCAGGATACCTGGACGCGCTGGCCCTCCTCGGCCGCCTCCTCAGGCACAGACCAGGTGAATGCATCTCAATCTCAGTGGGATGGAATTGTGTCGTTGTCAGATAAGTGTGAGGAAGAGGGGCTTCTGGAGACAACAAGGTTACAGATAATCTATAAACTGCAATTGTTTTGAAATGATGGCTTAGCTAACGTGTGTGTGTCTCTGCCAGCTAATCTCATCAGGAACAGGAATCCAGGCTCAATACCATCGACCTCAATAGTCCCTCTTATCTCGGGCAACTGCGCCTCTCCAGAGAACGTCAGCAGCTGACAACAAAACATAACTGGCTCGCCGTTTTTGGGAGTCATAGAGATTCATGAACTGTGTTAATCTCTAATGCTGGAGTGCTATGAGCATCAAAGTGAGGGAGGGGGGGGGGGGCAGTCAAGCAAACTTCTCTAAAGGACCCCAACATGAGGAGGACAGATGGACCTGAGACAGAGCACAGAGGAAGACCAGAGCTGGGAGCCCTGCGCGGTGTCCAGACAGGCGGGCCTAAATCAGGCGCTGTAGCTGCATGCTGTTCCTGTGATTAGCGCTCCATCTGGCAGGGTGGGCAGGGTGGGCAGCCAGACCACTGCAGCCTGCTGCATGGATCTCAGAGTCGGGGGTCTTCCTCTGCACTTGGCAGCGACAATCATGCTGCTCTTGCCGTCCAGCCGGCTCACAATGCCGGAGGGATCAAACATCTGGCCGACTTTGTGTCCTGGACAGTGAAGAACAATGACTAAGACGTCACGCCCCTAACGCCTCACAGACCTGATTCTTCCTTTGTTCTTCTGACAGATTTATGGTGTGTTTTGTTCTCCTATTTGAATTCAGTTCAGACAAAGCTGGAAGTGAGCATGTTTCTTTATTGTCACACACGCTCCCATTTTCACAATGTTCTTGAACTGAAGTCTCAGGAATAAAAGCTAGCAAGAGAACCTCAAACAAAGGCGTCGTGCTAACGGAGGACAAATATCAGCAGCTGCAGCAGTTCCTGCTTCCCAGTCCCCCCTCCTGTGTCTGACTCGGTCCATGTCATGTGATGTGCTGAGTCTTCTCACTGGAACCAAGATCACCAGATGACCCCCCATCACAAAAGACAGATTTGATCTCAACTTGTTTTTCCCCACCTTAGATACATTCTTTTCTTGTTTGGCAATTTACTGTTTAGGTTTTATTTCCACAAGTATCGTTTGTGATTTGTGTGGAGAAGTCACACACACACACACACACACACACACACACACACACACACACACACACACACACACACACACACACGTTGCAGTAGTGGACTGTTGGGTTCTAATCCATGTTTGTTCTTGTACTAACTATACCCAGGGGTGAAAGTGAGCCGGAACGCAGTTCCGGTAAAATATTCACGGCTGGAACGGCGTTCTGTTAAAAAAAGGAGGAGAAGGGAGCTGTCAAAATCCCATATTAAATAAAGAAAACGACGTCTGAAGGCAATTTCACAATGAACGCGGCAGACGCGGCGCGCTGCGCAGGGTGGGGCGCAAGCACGCGCAGCGCAACCGTGTGCTGGGCTTGGTTGGCGCTCATGTGACGTCACAGCGCCCTCATTCACAATGAATGACTTCCCCCGCGCAGCCTGCGCCTTGCGCGTTCAGTGCGAAACCTGCTTGACACGGAGTCGTGCCCATGAGCGCATCTCAGCATGAGAGGCGTTTCTGGTTGGCTGACAGACGGACACCTGGGTCACGTTACCAGCATTGTTAGCTTTGATTGGTTAAAACCACACTGTTCTGCTTTCATGGAACGAAAAAAAGAGAAAGAAAACAAAACAGAGGGCAAAATCAAATTTGTGATTGCTCTTGAAATTTTCCACATTTTGTGTTGTCACTCACTGTAAAGTGTAAACTGATATTTTGCTAAATAAAGCATGGAGTGACTTTGATGATCTGTGTTTCCATGTCTGCCTGCTCCCTGTTGTCAGGCAAGGCAGTTTTCTCTGTAGCCTGTTTCCACCACCAGTTTGTCTCCAGGCTTCATGGCATCATAACAACATCCTCTGCCCTCAGAGCCTCACACTGTTGTGTGGGGAACAGACACCCGAAAACTGTCATAATAATCACCAAAACCGATTAAAAACCGTAAAACTTCGTCGGCGGTGTGCGCTTTTTTTTTTTTTACAGTTCCGGCAAGACTTTTAAGCCACTTTCACCCCTGACTATACCTGACGGGTATGTGGTCCCTCATTCACCCTTTCCTTGTTTACTGTGTGTATGGTTTTGTGTGTGTGTGTGTGTGTGTGTGTGTGTGTGTGTGTGTGTGTGTGTGTGTGTGTGTGTGTGTGTGTGTGTGTGTGTGTGTGTGTGTGTCAATTGAACCTAATATTCAATCACTGAAAACCATCTCAGCTCCTTTTGGGTCAAATCCTGTGACTTGGGCTCTCAGTGTGCCAGCAGTGCTGCTGCAGGCTCTTTGCTAGCCTTCTTCTGCTGTGCTGCAACTGTTGTGTTGTGTCACTGTTGTGTTGTGTCACTGTTGTGTTGTGGCACTGTTGTGTTGTGTCACTGTTGTGTTGTGTCTGAGCGAATCAGATAGTAAACAGTGACTTTTATCATCTTGTCAGGTCGTCTTTCTGAACACAGTAAATCCCTAGTTAAAGGGTTTATTCGTTCAATAATTTGTTTAAAGTCTTGTCACCTGAGACTGTCCATTTTTCATCAGTCCAAATCCTCCAGTGGACCCGCTGGTCGAAGGACAACCGACCTTTGTCTTCCTTCTTCGTCGTCTCCTCTGAACCACAGAGCCGAGATGGTGACAGCAGGTTAGCAGTGAGCGAGTGCTGCAGTTTAATGATGAAGACGTCACTGGCTCTCTAAGCTGGTCAGCAATGACTCAAGTTTTCATGATGTGAGTGATGGGAGACTTCCAGCAGCCGTGCTGGAGGCGTGCGTTTGCCAGCCAGACGCCCAGAATCCTGATGAGCCGGTCTTTCATATCAGTGAACCAACACCATCGGTATCCAGGGTTTTTACTCCAAAGAATGGAGGTCATCATGACAGTTCTCCCACTGTCATCAGGACCTCCATGGGAAATATATCTGGAGCAGCTGTCAATCATGACGCCACCTCCCTTCCAGCGGCGTCAAGCATCATCCTTCCATGTCCTACTGTCTTTCATATCATTTTCGTATTCAGGCCTTCAGTGAAGCAGGTGAGTGAGAAACTTTGTGACATCTCCCCCCAGCCCTCCGTCCTGCTCGCCCCCCCCCCCCCCACGTCTGCAGCCTTCCTTCAGCATGCGGCCTTCTCAGCAGCCCATTCATCTTTTCCTGAGAGAGTCGGCGTGAGCCTAATCAAGACTGTGAATAATTGAATCAGGAACCGTAAGAGGTGATCAGGATCAGCAGGCCGTCAGGTCCGGCTGCTCCTCCTCGCCTCCCGCCTCTCTCCCACCCGCGTGGAGAGATGGCGGGCTGCAGCGTGGGCCGTGTGGTGAAGCTGCTGTGTATGAGATCAGCTGCCTGCAGAGGTGCTGGAACTGACTCAGCATTTTATGTGCATCGCATCCATAGAGCTTTGGCAGAGGCTGCAGTACGAGGCGCCAACACACTGAAACACTGTGATGGCAACATCAGTGGGAGCAGTTGGTTGGTCACGCCCTCTATAGGAGGCGTTGATCAAACCAGAGCCCCTCCTCTTATGGACCACTGGAGATGAGCCACAATACGCCAGGAGGGAACTACTGAGCTGCAAGAGGCCCGTCAGGCCCACGAGGTTCTCCTGGAGAGGAGACCTCTAACCCTTTGCTCTAATTTGCTAACTTTGATACAAAACAACAGAAAGCACAGGCGAATCAAGGAAGCGACCTCTGACAGGGGGCAGCTACAGCCGGATGAGGCTTCACGTCAGCGACTGAAAACCCTCACACATTCATGTGCATGTCAGTGGGAGCCAGAGGAGAGAACCTCAGATCAACAGAGACATTCTTCACTCCTTTAGGCTCCTCATCCCTGCTTGTCCCCGAGAGCTGGGTTGTGACTCCTGACCCAGATTAGACAGCCCAGTCCTCTGGGTCCTCCTGGAGGACATGTCATTGCGTCTAATGTAAAAGTAAGGCGGGCAGAGGATCATGTACTGGTTCTGCTGGTTCTGGTTCTTGACCCATCAATTTGAAGCTGGGACAAACCAGAACAACAGCGCTGCTGGTGAGACTCGTTCTCCAGTTTAACACAACGAACTGCAAGCAGATCTAGACTGAGATTAAATATTATTTAACTGGCAAAAAGATATGACACCACCACTGTTTTACAGCAGGTTCCATAACAGACGGCTGGAGGAGATGAACCCCCCCCCACTCGTTCGCTGCCTCACTCGTTCATTCACTCACTTACTCAATCACACACACACACACACACACACACACTGCTGTAGAGCCTAGATAAAACACCCTCACTAGGTGTGAATGCGAGGAGAAGAAAAATGATGCGGGGTAATCACAGTGAAGCGTTAGCCGTCATTACTCTGAGCTGTCACTTGGAGATGAGAGACAAGGATGCCAGTCGCATGAATCCACCATGCATCCTGCGGTTGGCCAACGCGAGATGGATTCTGCCGCCAAACACCTTCCACTTCCTCGCTCTCTCTTCCTCACTCTCAGCTGCTTTGAGTCAGCTTCAGCAGATTCTTCCCCTCACATTCTGGAGGGCTGACACCTGAGTGAATCCATGTTGTGTGCAAGTTGACCTTGGCTGGATGAAGATGGCGACCAGACGACTCCTGATAAACTTTCCATAAAAACACAGCTGCTCCATGCTAACACACGCACTCACACATGTAACGTTCCTTCAGTCTACCACATAATTCCTCATGGAGTCAATATTTGGGAACTATGATTATCCACTTTCTTCCCATCACCAGTATTGTTAGCTTAGCTTAGCACATGAGATGGATGCAGAGGGAAACGACGAGGCACCGGCACCTCCTCAAGCTCGCTGACTGTAGATTTGCAGTTTTGACGTCATGAACATCGATTTCTCATTTTTTGTTTGTCCCTTAGATTAGATTAAGATGAATTAATGATTCAACCTATCACAGAAGTCTTTGGTTTTTAAAGGGAAGGTCCCCTTCATGAGAGAAGTGACACTGAAGACATGAGTGAGAGGAGAGCAGATCCAGGGGAAGGAGCCTGACCTGACGAAAGACATGTTGGAGTTGTTGCTACTTCCAGTCACCGTTGGCTTGTTTTCATGAAAATGCAGTGCTTTTTAGTGACAGGAGCAAAAACGCTCTGAAACTGTTCAGGGTCCACAGGGTGACCACATCCAATAAGAACCGACTGGCAGAGCCACCTGAAGGAAACTCCATTCGTCCTGAGGTGCAGTTTTCTTTGAAAATATTAAAGACTCAAGCAAACACCTGTGGAGCCATTGATTGTTCTACTTCAGCGTATGCTAGCAGACGACGGACAGGAGAGAGGTTTCCTGGGAGAAGTCACTCCTTCGCTGATGGGAACTCCCTGCTAATCCACAAAGAAGGCTGAATACAGCTCCTCTATGTCGCAGCCGCACCACGGCTATCGAAAATGATATCTGAGATTACCTTTCATGGCGGCGGGTCAGCCCCCCTGCGCCAGGCCACTGTCGAGAGCGTCCCGCTGCAGACTGTCAGCCTCCACCACTGCCACTTCCAGCCTGCAATCCTGCCAAACACAACCAACAGCTGATGGCCTCCTGCTGCTCTGCTGCATCCTCCCATGCAAAACTGGGAAACAGTGTCAGCTGCGATCCGATGAAATCACACGAATCCTCATGTTTGTTTTCATTGGGTTGCAGTGAATCTTCAAAGATTTGTTCTTTGGGATTATTTTTCTTAAGCCACATCAAAGGTCACATGACACAGACATGACATTTGTGGGCTTGGAGGTAGGGTGGCCATCCAGCAATGGAGGGGTTCGACAGTCATGCCGTCATGCTAGTATGCAGGCCCCAGCGGAGCAGTGAGGAAGAGTAAAGGCACGTGGTTGGAGGGCATCTCGCATCCAAGACGGTGTAATGGGAATGGAGGCGCCAGGGTGCTGGGGTCTGTACCCGGTGCAACTGTGGCGTTTGAGCCCATTGCGCTTGTTGGGATGAAAGAGGGCAGTTGATTCCTGGCAGCTCAGCAACGGCAAGGATGCGTTCTGGCTGCTGTGCATCGAGGACATCCAGGAGTCTCTGGATGCACTGGCAGGTGTTCTGTGGTTCCCATGGTGGATCTGGCCCACGGGTACCACCAGCTCCCTGTCACCAAGGAGGACTGGCCCAAGATGGTGATCTGCAGCCTCTTGCGTTGATTTGGGCAGAGCTTCAGGCTCATATCAGAGACGTATGCGGAGTGTTTCTGGTGACCAACAATGCCGGCCCCGATTACTTTACCTCGATGACAGTGTGGTTCCTCCTCTACGGTGGAAGAGCTTTGATGTGGTTGGATGTGGTTCTGGGTCTGCTGCAGGACTCAGCACAAATGCCCCAGGGTCACCTCTGTCCAACCCCGTCAGCGTTGGTTTCTCCAGCAGCGTTCTGCAACAACTCAACCCTTGTGAGACTTTAAAGCGAGGCAAACCACAACAGACGTAGCAGGATCCCACTGGAGGGTTTATTTATTTACAGACAGCTTTAATAACAGTCTGAGTGTGTTTGATACACTGAGAATATCATGCAATATCCATCTTTTCATATGAAAGGCTTTATTTTCATGTGCAAATGACAGCACATGCACCCTCACTATCAGACACCTGCAGCTGCTGCGAACGATGAACTGGATACGCTGAGTGTGCTTGATAACCGCCGGCATCGCTCCCTCCATCTCCCGTGGTGGAACATGTAAACTGACGATTTATCAAACTGAAGAGCAAATAATCTGCTATTCAGGCTTTTTAATTTGCACCCAGACTAAGAGAGCCAACACTCGGTTGAACAGCCAACAGGTTGCAGCCCTCCCTCCCTGCTCTCCTGGTCTTTATTCAGAAATGGTGTCACGTCAACACGTTGTCTGTTAATTCCCACACCGCCATGACACCCTCGTGCAGCAACAGAGCCTTGCTGGTGGGTCTATTTAAATTCTCTCTGGTCACATATGGTCCAATAATGGCCGACTGCCTCTCAGACAGAGGTGCCTCGGGGTCGTGAGTTTGTTGAGGGGCTCTGTTGTTGGTCTCCCAGGAGCATCTTCATGGTTTCACAGCGGCGACATCTCGGAGCTGTGGAGTCTCTTTATATTCACCGAGTGGCTTTGGATTTACATGCTGGACTCAAGTTATCATTATTATTACCGTCAAGTTTTTTCTCTATAATAGGGTTGTGCACCTGGTATGTCATCGGTTGCATTAATTGATTGATATGCAGCTTTTATACTTCTACCACAATGTAACCTTTTAACTAATAGAATTAACGGCTGGCATCGGGGCCCAGTTGACCAGCTGATGTGGGCATCCTTGTGAACGAGTGATGGTCACGTGTTCTCAGGCGGTCTGGGATTCAGCATCAATAAGGCTGTTGTTGCTTGGAAGCACTCGCCAGGTCGCATCAGTGTCACGTTGTCTCTCTGTCTCATTCATATTTTTCACTTCGTTTTTACTTTCGTTGCCAAAAACTGTTTTTTCAGTTTAGTGAGTGATCAAAGTCACAGAGGTTTAGTCAGGAACATCCAGGATCCTGGACAGGTTTCTGTCCTCCGTAGACAGTTTCATTCTTACACATGCATTAAGGTACATAAAAATACCCTTGACAATCCTATAATGTGTGTCTGACATCGTTTGCAAAGACAAACAATTAGATTACCTCATTGGTCCTGTGATTGGAGAGGCCGGGACTTCTGCACCTGCGTGTCGGCCGTTTCCCCCTCAGCTTTGAACAGAAATGGTGAGGAGTTAAAGGTCAAGCTCCAGACGACAGTCGTCCCTATCATAGATGATGGGGAAAAAATCAAAAAGCTCTGGAACTGCAGGAAAAGCTGATGGCATCAGCTCACTTCACCACCCAGTAACTCCACATGTGAGACTGCAGCATGGTCAACATGGCTACCGGTGATCTCATCCCTGACGCAGGAAACGAGAGCTGGTGCTGCCTTCAAATGCAGCCAGGCAGACGGGAGATGGAAAACTCTAATTTAAAATTAGATGAAGCTTTTCTTCTGTGTTGAGGGACCTGAACAATCACTGCTGGCAGAGCAAGCCTCCTTTAAAACGACTGTCTGTACCACAGTAGGCAGGAAATTCCATCCATCCATCCATCCATCCAATTCTTATACCATTTATCCATTAAGACTCGTGGGTGTGTGTGTGGGGGGTGGAGCCTATCCCAGTAGACATTGGGTGAGAGGCGGGGTTCACCCTGGATGGTCACCTTTCCTTTGCAGGGTGAACCCCACCATCAGGAGCAGTTAGGGGTTCAGTATCTCGCTCAAGGACACTTGGACAGGGTCACTGGGGGAAGTGGGGATCGAACCAGCGACACTTCAGTGGCTAGACGGCCGCTCCACATAGGCAAACCGCTGAGACTAAACTAAGTGATTGATCTGATGAGGTCAGAGAAGTGTCACTGATCAACGGTGACGAGCCAGCCCGCTGCTCTTTGAATTGCAAAGGTTTCAGAGCTCAGCAATGGCGGTTTGAGCAAATGAAAGATGTGACATCATCGGCCCACTTCAAACCAGCCAGGGTACCCCAGAGCCAAGCAGAAAATTATTGAACCTCTCAAAGTGAAGTAAGTCTGGCTCCGATCATGTATTCATGCACTAGTCGCGCTAATCTGACTGAGAAAAGAAGGTTTTCAAGTGTTTTCTGTCCGCTGAGGCAGAAGCAGCCTCTCTCCTTGAGGCTGTTGTGTATAACCTTGCTGGTTCTCAGTTCTGCAGTGTTTACAGAGGCAGGCAGGGAACTTCTGAGAAAGGCCTGGTAGTGTGCCCACTGGCCGAACACATCCATCCAAATAGATGTGAGGGAGAGCGGGGGAAGTCTTTTCCACTGTGTTTGAAGAGAGCGGGGCCCAGATGGTTAGTAGTGCTGCCAGATCAATTACCAGCAGCACACCAGCAGAGAGCCCAGCCAATTGAACTGATCCCTATTTGAACTTATTCATATCGTCATAGCGTGCTGCGACAGAAAGGACTCACTAACTGACTTCCTGCCACATGTACTCCACTGGAACACGTTTGACTTCCAGCTACATTCTTTATTGCTCATTCCAAACAGCCATAATGGCATCATGTAAACAGCTGTGCGTGTGGAGGGGCGAAGGAAAAGCAAACAAATTGAGGAAAAACACATTTATGAGGTGGGGGGGGGGGGGGGTTAGAGAAGTTGAGGCCTGTTGAAGGAAGTTACATATAAAGATCAAATGGTGTCTATATATTTTCCTTGTTTTGTTCTCTTTTCTCTACTTCATTATGATGATTCTCACCTGACACTCCAGACATAAAGTCTGATGATTCTGAGTGACATCGGCACACCGGAACAGGCAGCGGTGAACAAGGGCATTCTTTTGTTTGCTGCTGGAACACAAAACATTTGGTCTTTAACCGAGCTTCTTTGTCTGCATGGAACTGTCATTGCTGCGCCACCACCATGCTGGTCCATCCATCCCTCCCTCCCTGCTGCCATCCATCCATCCCTCCCTCCCTCCCTCCATCCATCCCTCCCTCCCTCCTGCCATCCCTCCATCCCTCCATCATCCATCCATCCCTCCCCCCATCCCTCCATCTTCTCCCTCTTCTCCTGTTCAGGGTGGTGGGGGTGGAGCCTATCCCAGCAACCTTCCCCCTGGACAGGTCACCAGTCCATGGCAGGGCCAACACATAGAGACAGACAACCATTGGCTCTCCCAGCCACACCTACGGTCAATTTAGAGTCTGGATTAACCTGGTCCCTCTTGATGTCTTTGGACTGTGGAGGAAGCTGGAGTACCAGAGAGAACCCAGCAGGAACAGGGAGAACATGGAGACTCACCCAGAAAGACCCCGTGCTGCAGCCGGGGCTCCACCCACAACCTTCTTGCTGGGGGGCCACGGTGAGGACCACTGCTCCACCGGGCCAACCCACTTTATAACAGCTTCTGATAATTAATATGAAATGTTACTCTGTGATTTAAGAAAATAATTTAAAGATCATCACTTGTTATTTGCTTTCATATTGTTGATATCATTGTTTGTGCGGTTCAAAGCCGCCACTGAACCAAATCCTATGGGAGCTTGAGATATGTAGCTGATGACTCCGTCTCTCATGGCTGGAGGATGTGTAGTTAAGGGACGAGTGGCTCAGGGACAAGTGGATCAGGGACATGTGGATCAGGGACGTGTGGCTCAGGGACGTGTGGCTCAGGGACAAGTGGCTCAGGGACGGGTGGCTCAGCTCGTCAGCCCCCCTGAAATGACCCAACTTGGTCTGCGTCTCTCCAGGAGCAACAAAACCTTGTGATCCCTGACCTTGGATCCCACTTGTATGACATCACACGCTACAACATGATCATGATCCTGTACCCTTTTATGTCCACGCGTGTCTTCTGACATGCTGAGGTGTTAATGTTTCATCATTGTGTCTTTGAGGTGCAGATCACGCTTCACCTCCACCAGCAGCTGCACACCAGCCTTGAAGCTGGCGGGAGGCTGGAGGAGCCCACATCACACCGCCATTTCCCTCTCCATCCCAACATGAACATAGAAAAGCCTTTTGCCACGTTGCGTAATGGTAAAAATGCAATAATTCCAGTTGGTTTGCTGAGTCAGCAGCACTGAAGCCACTGGTGGGAGGAGAACATTTGGCTTGATGGAATTCACTGAGATGTTCTCCTCTGCTCTGACTTCCTCTGATTGTGGATGAGTCGTGTGTGCGTTCTGCTCTCCTGCGTCTTTGAACGACCTCGTTGTGAGACTGGAACTGCAGTGTCGTCTTCAAGGTCACATTTCCTTTTTCACTATCTGAACGAAAAGCCGCATCGTGTTTGCGTTCCCTTTATTTACCATTTGACTCGGGCTGTGGACGAACCTTTTCCCTCACAAGCAGGCCATGAAGTTTGAACCGTTTTACTACATTCAACCGTCAGTTTGCAGGAAATGACTCTGACTTCACTTGGTTGGAGAGTTTTTATTTGAATGGCAAGAGTTGATGAGGGAAATAAAATGAAATCAGACTGCAAAAGAATACTGAGCTCATGTTAACTCCCTCCCGATGACACACACACCCAGGAGCCTCTTGGAGCGATCCTTGGTGGTTGGTGGACGGCGCCATGAGGAGGTGACTCCTATGTCACAAAAAATCTGGTAGCAACCAGGTGCAGGACCTTCACCCTACCTGGAGCATGGGGGGGGGGGGGGGGCTCCTTCCTGCATGTCTCAAACTTTGATATTATTTTTCAGATTAATTCCACTCCCTTAAGAAGAGTTCAAACCCAACAACACTTTGTACCTCTGGGTGGACTATTTGATCTTTTATGCCCTCAGAAAGCCTCTACACTGAACATCCTGATTTTCAAGTAGTTTTCCCAAATGCAACAAAGAAACACCAAGCCTGTGAAGTCTGCCAGGGTTGAACAGAAAAACACTGTGGGGGCCACATTTCTCAGTAGTTTAATGCAGTCTTTCCCTCCTGGGCGTCTCTCCACCAGGTTCAAAGGGCGAGGGGAAGCGTGCGGGAGTTCAGGTGAGTGATCGGGTTCCCTCACACTGAAGAATGGCAATGGCCGTTTCTTCATCAACGCTTTGAGACCCCAGCAGGGTTCATTAAATACTACAGGCCACCATGAATATTCATGTTTCTCAGATAATGAGTTCCAAGCTGAACCTCCATTTCTTGTTCTTATTTCTGCACTCAGGCCCTCGCTGTGCTGGCCCTGGGTCTGAGGGAACTACTCAGCCTACAGAATCCGTACTGTGCCACTCGTTGTGCTTGTGACTTGAATTTGACCTAAATTTGTATGGGTTATGATCAAGCAGTACTCAGCAGGTATTTTCGTCACCAGCGGGTTCGTATTAATCCACTGACTCCTGGGTTTACACGAAGGGGGCAGCACGGCTCAGGAGCTGGAGAAAGCGGTCGTCTAGTGATCTGCTCAGCGCCCCTGGCTGTTTGTGAGTCACACATATCAGCATCTGCAAAGTAGAGGGAGGAAGGGAGGACACACACACACACGCACACAAACACACACACCCAGATCTTCATTCATCAAAGCAGTACGGATGATAACATATTCTAATCGTGTGACGCTCATAAAAAGTACCTTATCCGTACCAGATACCGGTCCATGTGGATATCTGGCTCATCGCGAATGGAGCCTGTAATTGCGCAGTAACCAGCATAGAAGAACTTCCTGGGACGCGCTGAATGATAAGATGCTGCAACCTCAAAGACACTGTATTCTAATGGCTGTACTTATAAGGGAAATAAAGTTAGAAAAGTATTTAAAAGAAAAAACCTGCATCTGGCCCGGGGCAGGCCTGGCCCTCTACGGCCCCCCATGGCCAGACTGAACCATCTGTTCAGACTAATTTTGTGACTCCATGTAGGAGAGAGAGACGAGGAGAAGGAGAGAGACGGCTCAGGTCCAGATAGAGATCAGAGACGAGGTCTGTATGACTGAAGACAAAGTGCTTTAATCACTTCCCCCGGGCCCCAGGATTATCAGCAGACAACATCGGAAATATGTGTGTGCCCCCGAGGCTTATCACACTTATCACACTTATCGCACTTATCACACTTTGTCTCTTTTGAGCCTCCACACTGACCTTGAGTGACTGAGCAGGAGCAGTACGGCACTGGACCCAAAGGAACCCCGGCTGGTGACATGTGGGTCACTTACATCTCCCCCTCAGGACATTCAGGACACCAGAATCTCTAAAAATTCTCTGGGGCTGTCGGGCTTCTCGTGCACGAGAAGTTCCTAAATGTCGAGTATTTCTTGTTTTTGAGAGTAGGTGAGCATGTGGACACCAGAACAGGAACCGCCGGGACCTTGACGCCCCACCCTCATGCACCATCGAGCACCGAGGGGGGCCACCATGGAACTGCAGGTCTGTTGAGGGGTGACTCAGACTTCTACACGAACCAGAGCAGACATGAATAAACGCACCTGTTAAACTCCAAGTGCCTCCAGTCAAAGACGTTTTTCTCTTCTTTTGCTCACAGTTGAGTTTGAGCGCCACCATTTGACAGCAGGGAAATGTTCACATTCACTGGTGAAAATGTGGGTGGTCTCTGTGCTCCTTGAAAGCTTGATGTTTGTGTGAGGAGGCAGTTCTCTTGTGACATCGCAGATATTTTAGAAGCTGGCTGTGAATTGGTGGTTTGAGGACCAGAGGGGTTCATATTTCCCTCTGGTCCTGCTGAGGTCAGGAGCAGACATCCTTCTCTTCTCTGGCCTGCTGTCTGGACTCTCCTCTGACCCGCCCACATCACAAGTATCTGCAAGTGCCTGGCCATTATGCAGTCAGAGTGTGAGAGAGCTGCAGCAGCACGGCTGAACCTGACCAGCAGACAGGACCGTCGTCGATGGAGCTGGACGAGAGCGTTGGAGCAAATGGTGTTCTTAACTGTCCATAAAGTGAGGTGGTGCCATTTGAATAGCACTCTGGGTAATTATGGTTGGCAGCTCATCCTCCGTCAGCTTTGTGGCTGATTCTGTCTCCTTCTTTCAATTTCCTGCCTGGTTGAGGATGCAGCAGATACGTGGAGCGGTTGAGGCCTGCACAGCGAGCAGCAGAGCACGTTATAATTAAAAGTGTTTGGAAAGTGACGTGAGCACGAGCCACTTCGACCTCACTTCACCTCCCCCCGCCAAAGAAAATGAACAATTACAAGCAAAAAACGATAACATGAATGCTTAATTTGTATTAGTGCACTGTATTCAACAAATAGTTGTATTTTGAACAGTTATTCAAGCATGCTGTTTGATAAACCAGTTAATTTTAATTTCTGTAGTGTAGAACATTTTGAGAATGTCATTAGTCACAGATTCATTGCCATAGATAATTTGAATTACACGGCTTTTAACAGCCAGGGCACCTGATTCTCAGATCCATCAGATGCATTTTAAACGTGAGACAAGGTTGGCAGGGTCACAAACGCTGTCCTTACAGCTCTGATTGTGTTTCCACAGGGAGTCGCACATCGGCGGAGGGTCACCGCATGCTCACCGTCATGAAACGCAAACCTTCTTGCCTTTATTCTCTGATGATTGTTCCATTTGCTGTGGTGTAACCTGTATCTACAAACCTCAATTATAATTAAAAATAATCAGTGAAATTAAATTCGAGCCAACAAATCAACCAGTTACTTCTGAGCCCAATTCTTCACAGCCATCGACAGCTTTGCAGCATGTTGTTCCCAGCATGCACTGCACAAAGATTAAAACTGTCTATTGGTCTTTGACTGGATTTTTCAGCCCTGGACCACAAGGACCATAATTCCCAGGTGATCACTTGTCGTGCTTTGTTATGGATTCGTGGGCTCTAGGTTTGTTCTTCACATTGTTCTTAAGTTTGCTTTGTGGTTTTGTCTCTCGAGTGTTTTGACCAGTGAAGTTACTTTATTGTGAAAGCACCTCCCTTCTGTTTTGTGGTTTTCTTGATTTCTCCTGTCTTTCCTTTTTTGAGTCTTTCACCTGCGTCTTGTCAGGTTGTCCCTGTGGGCACGGGCCTGTTTCCAGCCTTCTTCATCCAGTCAGCTCCTTCCCCGCCCTCGTGTTCTTTCCTCAAAGTTAGTGGAACTGAATTTCAATGTGGTTCGTCCTGTCAGTCTTGGTTCAATCGTCTGTTATGCCGCTCTGTGTACTCCGTCATGAGTTCCAGGTTCTTAACTTTGGTCAGGTTGGTTCCCAGTGCAGTTCTAGACTTGGTTAAAATAATGGAGGTGCACACCAGCTGCTGCCCCCTTGCCTCTGCGTTTGGGTTCTGTTTCTGTAGCACATCTGTCCGTGAACTTACCAACGGGCACAACTGCATTGTGTTCCAGATGTGACGTCGATCATGTCCGTCCTCATCACAGCTGGAAGTACCACAGGTGGCGTTTCATCATCACGTTTTGCCCGGCCGACTGAGTGAACGTGCTCAGATTCCATCATGTTGTGTTCTTTTCTGTCTTTTCTTTTGAAAATTGACCAAATTCACGATGCCACTGTGGGAGGACTTCCTCTCTAGATCTCTTGATGATGCAGACACGTGGGGTAGAGCTGGTGGTACACGGTTCCCTCTCAGGCCCACATGAACATAACTGGTCCTTGACTGACTTTGATTCCCAGCAGCAACCTTGACGGTCCCCAACTGACGTGTTAATTGGATGTTCTGGGTCTGAGGAGCGAAGCTGTAAGGAACATTGAAGTATTTTCACCCTGTTGACTTGGATGTTCAACCAGTATGATGGCATATCAATTCTAGATCGGCAAAAACCAGGAATGACAACAGGTACATGTCAACATCTGTCCACTAAAAGTTCCTCTTTCTACCCCTGACGCGCTCAGGGTTGATCCCTGAGAGCAGCAGCGGTGCAGGGGGCGTGTTTGTCATGTTTACAGGTATTTATGACATCAGGGAGAATATTTGGCTGACAATCGTGTCCGTGACGGCCATCATCAGCTCCCACAGAGAAAGACCTGTATCTGTCAGTGATGAGAACCCCACGCTGCAACAAAACCCAACCAGTGACCAAACGGCGAGACCCAAATAAACAGAAGCTCAGGTGTAACATCTGGGATGAGATCATGGGTGGAATCGAGGGTCTCAGGACCCACGAGTCAGAATAAAGTTTGATCATGAAATGACGGGTGCTGCTGTTCCATAACAGACTCTCTGATTTGTGATTGTTTCATATTAATCTCTCATGGATGGTTCACGTTGTCTGAAAAGGATGATGTCACAGTGATAGTGAACCAGAAACCGCACGCAGGACTCAGTCTGCAGCCACGAAGATCAAAAGAACTCAAAGTCAAATTCCAGGGTAACGCGTGCCAAACTGTGGGTTTACCCTTCTGTTCTACATTTTATTGAACTAAGACAGTGATGTCAAACAATACAATCATGGTCAAATTTCAGTCCTTGGTGCTTTGACATGACAACAAGGGTGTCCAGGACACCACATCAGCACGCCGCTGTGGGAGAGGAGGAAGTTCAACAGATCCAAACATTACAGGCAAGTGAGCAGCTCTCCCTCCCTGCAGACGCGCTACCATCACGGATCATCCAGCTGTCTCCTCCCTCTCATTACCACCAAATCTGTCACCTTTACATCGTGCAAGAATTCACGTGGCTACCAAAGTTGCACAAATGGCCGAGAAGAGACAGACAACTTAGTGATTTGTGCGTGTTGCAGATGTGCCGCTGATGCTGCGGGGAAGGAAATGAGTTCTTCTGAAATGTCATGTTCACCTCTGCCTCATTGACTTGATGAGTTACCTTTAGCAAATGAAAGTGAAAGGGCAACTTCCACAGCTCCTTGACTTGAAAAAGTGCCTTTTTCCAAACTCTGCACAGAAAACAAACAATTACATTCTTGACTGCCTTTATTTACCCTCATGATTGAGCAGTGCAGGCAGACAGCAGCGGGCAGATTAATTAACTAGTGCCTGAAAACCTTTCTTCTCCAAGCACTGTCACATTGATGGATGGCTGATTAAAGTCAATGAGATGGCTATCAGTACACAAGATCAAAACAGCCCAAAAAAGCCCAGAGGATCAAACTGAAAGGAAAGACAGAATTTCAGGTATCAGGTTCAGTGGTGACTGTCTCTTTGTGCTGATGGCCTCTGCTCTGCATCAAGAAGAAAAGCCAGTAATTGGGGATGGAGGAGGAGGCTGGAGGTACAGTGTATCACGCCAGCCGCAGCGCCAATTGCCTGGCTTACGTGTCCTTTGATGAGGTTTCTCATTAGAGGTCTATAGAGCCCAGACTTTGGAAATATCACAGAATTAATTAAAATGATAGGAACGGAGAAAGTGGGTTGCCAATGACAGGAAAGCAGAGGGCCGCACAATCATTGTTCTGATCAGAGCCCTATTGTCTGCCTCTGAATGTGCCTGTTGACAGCGGCCAGCGTCTCTTACATGTTTATCTGGATCCTCAGGCCAGTCGCTTGTTTCCAGCATGCTGTTGTTGATCGAACATTCAGCTCCCATTGCAGTGAAGAGATTCAAAGGCTTCATTTAGTTGCCACAGCGCCGAGAGAGGGAGAGGGAGAGGGAGAGAGGGAGCGCACAGCAGGCTCTTTTATCAGCTAGTTTTCAGATTTAGATACACAGATTCTGACTGTGTTCAGATCTGTCCTCTTTCTCTCTCTCGGCTGCTTCACTCGCTTCACACAGAGAAGAGGACTAAATCCATAAATCCTTCTCCTCCTTTGTCCATCTCACTCGCTCTAAACTATGATGGGTTACTGTCTGTGGGCTCGTTTGCTGGTGATGAAGACACAACACTGCAGCAGTGTTGAGTTTGGTTGGGACTTTGTGAGTTTGACCCTCAACATGAATGGATTGTATTCAGGCAGCACTTTAACAAAGACGATCAGGTCAAGTCTGCTTCCGTGAACCCTGCAGACACAGAACAAGACAAACAACCCAACAGTAGAGCAGCTATTGCAGCAGAACTGTCAGAACTGGGTTTCGGTTGACAGGTGTGAACCATCCTGATGGTGGTCTACATGCTCCCTGCTGGTTCAGGAGGTCAGATCCAGAAACTGGCCAGTGAGACGTTTGTGTTGTGGTGACAGTCCTGCTGTCCGCTCTCATCAGACTGCTGGATCTGCTGACATGATCCAGGTGGCGGAGGCTGACTGGCGTCACACAGGTGTGATCCAGACTTGGACACTAAAGATCAGAATTCAGACCTGGTACACAGGTAACAGCACGGAACCAGCAACAACAGGTCAGCAAACAGGACTGATCAGGTTGCTGTCACAGCTAGGGACAGTGACGCTGAGGACGAGACCACCTGGCACGGGGGGACTTGAATGCGCTGAGCAGGCACAGGTGCACCATGTTAGGGCGTGGCCAGGTAACAGCCCAAGATTTGAAATGAGAAAACACGAGTGAACCAAAGTGAATGCACGAGACAGGACACATGAAGAATGAATCAACTACAGATTTGATTGACAAAATAAACCAAACTAAGATGAAACGCCAACCTTTGACCTCCGTGACGCCTTCCTGGTGTAAAGCCTTGACGAGGTCTCTGGCTTGTCTGGATTGAGCCTGTTAACGGGACCTCAACCACAAGAACACGTTTGGATTCTCATCTTAAAATTCTCTTACTTTTTGGGTGGGGGTGAGTGAAGCTGTAGGACCGCGTCACGCTAGCTTCGCCAACGGGAAACATTTGTAAATAAGCCTCAGAGACATGAGGAATCACTCCTGCCCTAAATAAACGAGGATTAGCATAATCAAGGAGCTTTATGAGCTCTGAGACTGAGGTCCTGCTCACTGTTCAGTGGCTGACATCGTAGAATTAAAGGTGAAAGACTGGAACGAATGAACGGATCCCTGCCACAGGTGCGTGTGCACCTGCAGAGGTGGGTTGAGATGAAATAGGGTGCAAAAATCATCACAGCAGGAAGACAGCAACAGGAGGCGGGGCCAAGAGGCTACACAATTAACACTGACCAATGAGAGGATACCTGGCGTGAGTTAGGAGTGTCAGCTGATGGCCACTAGAGGACGTTTCCTGCCACCTCTTGGCTTCTCCTCCCATCCAAGCTGTGAAGAGTTCTCCCCCATCTGTAGTTTCTCATCACTTCAGCCTGCTGAGGCGGGAGGACAGGGACCCTGGGTGGACCCTCCTGGTTCAGCACAGCTCTGGTTTTGTACACACGTCATCTGAATCACAGCACATCCACAAACTGAAGAATATTTGGTATCTGGAGCAGATTTCTCATCGTGATGCGTCGGCATCATCTGATCTGCTCCTCGGAGGCTGGCGTCTCTGCCCGTGCTTTGTGGGAGCTTGAGGCTTATTGGAGGCGAGAAGTAAAGACTTCACTCCATCTGTTTAATTACAGAGGAGATTAGCAGATTATTTTTGCATTACCAGCGCCTGTCGCTAGTCATCACAGGGGCGACCCACAGGGACGGCTGCTCAGCTCTGGCTGACAATCACAAGCCTCGCGCAGAGAGGAAGACTCAGCTCCACCTTCCTCCACCTGCGGTCACACTGATGCACCTCTCAAACAGGAGCACCTCCACCCAGGCCACGCTGATCCACCCCCTGGTGTTTTAGATCCACTGCTATTGTTTACCTTCACACATGAAGTGGAGATGAGTCCATCAATTCACTGCCTCTGAAAACACTGGTTTTTAATTTGGAACTAAAATCACCACCAATAATGAGTGAAGACTGAGGGACGTTGGGGTTCTCAACGAAGGACACAGCAGCTGTTTATCGTTCCTTTATCCAAAAATCTGTAATCTCACTACATAACGAATGTGTTTGTTCTGCTTCAGTGATAAAACCTGTGACCAGAGAAAAGAACCAGGAGGACAAGCAACAGATGTTGAGAGCTGTGTGTGTGTGTGTGTGTGTGTGTGTGTGTGTGTGTGTATTAACCCTTTATTTACACTGTTAGACTACCAACAGAGCCAACAGGAGAAGGAAGTGTCGGTGAGTCCTCGCTTGCCCTTGATGTCACTTCAATGTCAGTTTCTACATTAATTTGAAAATGAAATCTGGTGGATGATGAAACTCTACGAGCACTGACGTGTGGACATTGACACTGTGACGATGACGAAGGTCAGAATGGTGCCAGCAGGGGATACTGGGATGTTGGGAGTCACAGCCAGCATTTGCCCGAGTATCCAAGTCCAAGGACGCTGGAGGCCGGCAGGGTCCCATCTGGACCCAGAGTTCATGTCAGGAAGTGGATGAATAATTGCTGATGAAGGCAAACTTCTGGAGAGTCATGACTCGTTTGATGTTGTCATCAAAGTGACGCTATCGTGAGGTTTGATGGATGAATCCATATTCAACCGGTCCACCACCGACTCCAGCGCCACACTTGATGTAACCAGTAGCAGGAGTTACTATCCAGGCTTGCCTGACATGATGACATCAGAGAGGTGTTGGATGTCAGCTGGCGAATGTACCAGCGACTCTGAGGCCAGTCCAGAGTTCCGCAGCAGTTACACTCTCGTGTCTGTCTCGTGTGACCGAAACGTGAAGCTCGTGAGGCAAGGCAAGGCAATTTTATTTGTAGAGCCCGTTTTCACAAACAGTTTGTCTCAAAGGGCTTCACATGGCATCATAACAATATCCTCTGCCCTTAGAGCCTCACAGAGGGAGTGAGGAGCTTTTTTCTTTTTCCCCTGTAACTTCAGCCTTCCGATGGCCTCCCCGTGTGGGGGTTTGACCCTCGTCACTGGTTGTGTTACACCTCCACGAGCCATGACGTTCTTCTTATTGTTCTTCTGAAGTTCCATGTACATCATGCAGTCATGAGCAGTGCCACCAAGTATCATTCTCCCCTGAGACCTGCAGCCAAAGATGGTGGTAAAACATGGAGGAGATGCGAGTCCGAGTGAAAGGCTGACATTGTTTGACCTACTGTCAGCAGGACTAACGGCTCGTGAGAACTCTGTTGTACATCAGCTGGTGAATTTGTGGAGGCGCTGCAGTCAGTGTGAAAGCCAGAGTTGGCGTGAGCCGCTGAAGTGGAATTGCTCACGGTGGGACAGATAGGGAGCAGCTGTGAGTAATTGTTTTGCTCAGTTGCTGAGGCTCATCCTGGCCCTTTAGAGATAAGCTGGAGTAAATCTGCCTTGATGTCCTGGGAGAGCAGGGAGAAGATGGAGACGGCGGAGAGCAAACACCAGGCCTGGGCCAGCCTCTGTTTGAACGCATTCTTCAAGACCTACAGCTTCAAATGACTCTTTGAATCAAGAGAAAGGAGAGGAGGGCACGACTGCGCTGCCCCTCCTGGTGGATGTCTCATATTCATAAGTGTCACAAAGGTGATGCAGGGAGATGGAGAGGAGTGTCACTCCTCAGCCGAGTGCTGTGATACCAGCAGCTGCCTTTGTTAGCCGCGCCGACGACAGCCACATTACCAGAGCCGCCATTGTGTGTCTAATCAGCGCTCTCCAAAATACATGAGTGCTGATGACTCGGGTGAGAACAAGCTGAGGCGTGTCATCAACACGCGTCCTGAGTGATCTGACGACAGGTTCACGCTCGGCTGGTTGTGATCTCACCAACTGTTTGTGTTTATTACAAGTGACACACGGCCCAGTGAGTCGCTGTCATCATGTGACTGTCACATGATATCTGTGTCGTGTTTATGTCCTGTTTAATGCATGAACTGACAAGAGGAGAGTACAATAAAAACCAGCTCTGACAAACCAAAAACAACAACAACAACAATAATAATGATGATAATAATAATAACTAACAATAATGAAAACAACAACAATGATGATAATGATAACTAACAACAACAATAATAATCATAATGATAACAACAATAATAATAATGATAACAACAACAATAATAATGCTAACAATAAGAATCATAATGATAATAATAATGATAATAATAATGATAATGATAATAACATTTTTCAAAAAGCCTTGCAACCCCCTCTTGATGTGGTCACATATGACATAAACGCAGACTTGGACAGACAGACAGAATAATAATCTAAAAAAGTTCATATTCGTAAATACACTGATTTCATCCTTTCACAAATATTAGCCTCTTAGCTTTCCACGTTGGTTTGGCCCGAGTGGAAGGTTTTACTGACTGACTTCCTTCTAATTCTTCAAGGAAGAACGGAGTTAAAGATGGCCAGCTGATGTTCAGAGCGAGAGGAAGAAGAGCTGCTGCCTTCACTTCCATCCAGTCTTTGTGTCACGTTCGGGGTTTGTGGGATGATTGAGACCCAAATGCAGACAGTAGGGATGTTGCAAAAAGAGATTTATTAGGAGTGCTGGAGGCTAGAGACGGGGAGAGCTGGAGGCTAGAGACGGGGAGAGCTGGAGGCTAGAGATGGGGAGAGCTGGAGGCTAGAGGCTGGTGACGAATGACGGGAGACTGGAAACTTGAGACGACTTGACAACTTGAGACGACTTGACAACTTGAGACGACTTGACAACTTGAGACTGGAAACTTGAGACTGGAAACTTGAGATGATGACGACAATGACAGCAAAAGACGTTAGTGAACTGTGACAACTAGAATACAGACAACAAGGACGAAAACTACCATGACAGCGAAAAACTACAAATGATGACAATGACCCAACCAGGAACTAAGGAGACACACAGGTTAAATACAAGAGGGGAAACAAGAAACAGGTGGTGCAATCACCCAGGTGAGACACATGAGGTAATGACAGGAGGGAGGTCAGGAAGACAGGACATGACTACAAAGTAAAACAGGAAACACGAGACAGGGATCGTGACACTTTGTTCACCTAAATCTCAAGTTTACTGCTCATAAAAAGATCAGGAGGGATGGAGCTGCCCGATCTCCCATTCCTAGAATCCACATGTGTGTGTGTGTGTGTGGGACAGGTCGGGTTCCGAGCTGCCCCTCTGGTTCTGATGAGGACTGGACTGCTACCTGACTTTGAGGTGTGGTGACAAGAAGTTTGTTGAGATTATTCTCTCTCTATCGTCTCGTCCGCTGATGTGATCTCTGACTAATTACTGGAATTATAGGTACTTAGAGCTCTGGGGCCCAGAGGGAGCTTGAGAATCGAGTGATTGTGACGGTGCAGTTGGAGACCAGAGGTGACCTGGAGACTCCTGGGATTGTGGACATGCTGCAGGAAACAGTCAAAGAGGAAGAACGGCAAAAAATACCTGAAGTGTATGGTGCCTGAAGCAGGCGCAGCTTAGACGATCAGCATCGGCTGATTCAAAGGCATCCCAGCCTCCAGAAACCTGCACAGACCTGAGACTGACGCAGAGGCCTGAACCAGCCGGAGGACGATGATGAAAGTGAAACAGGTCGCTACAGGAGGCTGATGTCACAGTAGGCACTCATGTGGGCCTTTCAAGATACCCAATGTTTAGAATTTCCTTTAGGACTTTTCAAAATAAAAGCTTTCAATTCAGCTCAAAAATGTTTGTAGGGCTGCATGGTGGTGCAGTGGTCAGGACTGTTGCCTCACAGCAAGAAGGTTCCGGGTTCATGTCCCGGCTGGAGCACGGGGTCTTTCTGTGTGAGTCTCCATGTTCTCCCTGTTCCTGCTGGGTTCTCTCTGGTACTCCAGCTTCCTCCACAGTCCAAAGACATCAAGAGGGACCAGGTTAATCCAGACTCTAAATTGACCGTAGGCGTGGCTGGGAGAGCCAATGGTTGTCTGTCTCTATGTGTTGGCCCTGCCATGGACTGGTGACCTGTCCAGGGGGAAGGCTGCTGGGATAGGCTCCACCCCCACCACCCTCACCCTCACCAGGAGAAGAGGTGGAAGATGGAGGGATGGATGGAGGGATGGATGGCAAAATGTTTGTGTTTTTGCAAAGAAGCAAAGTCAGATTATCAATGATTCGGCGAGCCAGATGTCATCACTGGAGGGCCAACCACTGCTCTATGAAATAAAGTCATCTTTAATTCCAATGTTTTACAAGAAAAGGACGTTAAAATACTGAGGATGTTGATGACAGCTGGAAAAGTAACCACAGAAACATGCATGATAATAGAAACGCATGGACACACAGACACACATACATTCAAACACACATACGTATGTTACAAATACATAAATTCCTACACACCCATATCCATACACCCATACAAACATACATACATACACTTACTTCCATACATACACACCTTAACACACACACGCACATATTCCCGAGCTGGATGTCTAAAGGAGAGTTAACATAGTTCTGTGTGAGTCTGTAGAGGGCAGCAACAGCACTGCTGGCAGGGGGATGAGACCTCCAGCTCGCCAGCATTGTTGTGTGTGTGTGTGTGTGTGTGTGTGTGTGTGGGGGGGGGTCTTTCAGTTCTCTGGTTCCTGAAGACCACAAAATCACTGGAGCTTTGACCACCACAGTTCTTCTTCCGATCAGAACCGAACCACGCTCCCATCATCCAGGTGTGGCTCAAGAGTTGTTTTCAACTCCCCAGGCATCTCCTCCTGGAGTTATGCCACAAACTTGAACCCCAATAAGGGAGAGAAACCCAGCGTTCCAACGCCATCCCTGTGCCAGTGCAAGTGCTATCCACCTTGGGTTTTTTGGTTCTTCAGCGGGAGGTCAGTGAGAGGTCTGGAATAACCCAGCAGTTATACTTTATTATTATTAGTTTAGTTAGCAGTTTATGAGATTGCCAAGTTTCCAAACGTCATTGGAGCGACTGATTGGACCCGTGTGCGTCTGAAGCCACCGTCCATGAATGATTCCGCTCACATCAATTGCAAAAATTACCACTCATTGAATGTTCAAGTAATCAGTGATGCCAGACTGAGTCTTCTGAATCTGGTGGCCCGGTGGCCTGGAGGCACGCACGACTTCATTTTCCACAACAGCAGCGTAGGAACTTGGTTCCAGGAGGGCACACTGCATGCTGGGAGTCAACTCATCGGTGACTTACTCACACAGTTATTATTTTAATTGTTGGACACACAGCTCTAACTCTTCCATGTGATTCATTTAGGTTGGGCCATTTCTTCTTGACCTTATTGCAAATAAAACAGTTTTTATTCTAAGTGAGTAAAACTAAAGCCCTTTTTAAGCACAGAATGCACCAAATTTGTGACCTGGTAGAGGTGGGAATCTGCCTGTGTGAAATGGAGGCGTCATACTCCTCTTTCCATAAAAGCTGCCACTTGTGTGGGCATAAACATGTGACGTGATGTGCAGTACGTAGTTGCACGTGAACAGTGACATACAACACATACGTGGGGAGAAGATTCAGCCCTGTGACAGTCTGGCAAAACTCCCGGTGTCCCAGTCCAACCTCCCTCTGCCGCTGCTGCTGCTGTGGTCACAGACCTGCTGGTACTTTTCGTAAGTTTCTCAACTCGCTGGTGACATTCCGTCATCTGGCGATAGCCACGTCAACCAAGCTCCTCCGTGACCTTTTCATCCAACAAGCCCTCCTTCACAGTCCCGTGAGGTGGTGATCCACTCGCCAGCGATGGTCAGCAGCTCCATGATCTCAGCGGTGCTCATCTGGCTGAAGTGACCATGCGTCAGAAGAATATTGAGCCTCTGACAGTCAGCAAGTTTCAAAACAGCAGTTTGCCGCTCCGGCTGCCAGCAGCATCGTTGTTGACATTCTCAGCAAGCATTATGTTTGCGTCACCATCAACACCTCCACCCACCTCACGCCGAGCTGGCACATTAACGGCTTGGATTCACATAGCAATGGAGGCGGCAATAAGTAAACCCTCAGAGGAGGAATAGTGCCAGGCTACAACTGACCCCCACTTTGTCGCACTCTGTCTGAAACCTCCAACCAAGCCACAAAATGACGGCGATTTAGCAGCTCAATGGCAGCGTTAAAGCCCCTGAAGTTGCATCAAATATTTAACCATCACAGATGTCAAAACTGAAATATTCCATAGTCCAATTGATTGTGGAAACACTGTTGACCGCAGCTGTGATTTCTCTCGTACCACATTTTTTTTGTTTGTCTTTTATACTTGATTTAAGGCTACCAATACCAAACGGTGCCTGCGACCAGACTCCTGAGTGTCTCCACTTCAACTTCTGAAAAGTTTCTTTTCTCTGTTGGCTTGCGTCTCTTAATAACTCCAGGGGGCGTGGCTTCTAAAGGTGCATTTATAGAGGCGTGATATGATAATTAGATAGATTTCAGCCGCCACATTTATCAACAGCCGCTCGTTCATTCGCTTGGACTGGTGTCATACGAATGTTTCGTAAATCTCACGTGAGTCCAGTCATACGCTGACATATAAAAACATATTTTTAAGTTTATACTCAAAATATCCTGAAGTTGAGGATTGAATTTGTATGTTTCATTAGAAGAGCTCACAAACAACTGCTTCCTGTGAGAGAATAATTCTGTCTATACCTCCAGTGTGCAGCCAAACATGAACACACTGAACACCACAACACAAGCATTGGTCCAGAACACACACACGCACGCACACGCATGACAGCTGAGCGATGCTTTGAAGCAAACGCATCTATTTAGCTAAACACACTCTGGTTCGGTCAGACGAAGCGGCGGCACATTCAGGTCAGCTTGACCACCGCCTCCATAATCTGGACGGTTCCGTCTTCCTGACTGAGACGCCTCAGTTCCTGACTCGTCAAATGTATTTTGGTGTCATATCTATAGACAGCAGCAGCCATAAAGCGCCCGGACAGGCCAGGGCCGCTGAGACATCCAGAGCCCATAAACCCTCCACACAGAAATGTTTTATGACAACATCCCCCAGAAGTGCAACAGCAGAGATACGAGTCCAGAAACTGTGGGGAGAATATGAGTTTTTGCTTGGACGCAGGCTGTATCCTGCTGTAAATAACTCCACTAAGCTCTCTCTCCCCACACTGTAAAAAGGTTTATGGCAGCTTTAATTTTATTTGCTGAGCAGCATTCAGGGCTGCAGAAGCAAAAAGGTGAGTTAGAGAAGCAGCAGCCAACAGAAGAAGTTGGGCTGTGAGAAAATACCAGACAATGAAACCTGGAACTCTGACGGTGGTCATAACTGAATCATCAAATACGGTCATGCACCATCATCCCACTCGTGTCCTGCTGTGGACGCTGGTAACATCCGCGCTTAAACAATAAATATCCAAAGTAACATGTGCCTAATGCCTGAGTATTAATGACTAGCGTATGTAGACACAAGAAGTCTCATACGGCTGTAAGAATGAGTGACTCAGCGGTTCCTGGACGTCCACAGAAGGGGGTCGAGCTGTGAAGATCCTTGTGGTTCCATATGGATCAGGACTAGTTGGACCCACTTACCGTCCAGTACTGTACATGGTCAGCACATCTGTGCACATCAGCAGCTGACGACTCAGCTTCTCCTGTCTGCTGTTTCTAAGAACTAAAGTTCAATATTGCTCTCCATTGCTGAAATGTGCCTCTTTGAAAGAAATGTAGAAAATGAAGAGCAGAACACAAAAGGCCCAGCTTGTGATTCATGCAAAAATGGATTGAATGCATTTGAAGGCACAGCTTTCATGGTCTACATAAGAAACTAATCAGCTGGCCTGATTGCAGCAAGTGGCCTTTTGTAACATCTTTAATCCGGTGAGTGTTTTAAGAAGTGCATAATTGAAATTCTGTTCAGGATGGCTGCAATTTTCAGTAGCAGGATAATGAGCCATCAGCTGGCCTCGACTGGGAGTGTGAGGGACTGTTTTAAATGTGCCATGTGATGAACCTTTGATTGGTTCGTCAATGGCGGCTCTATATTGACAATACCGCAGAGGAACAGGGGACTCCTTATTTAGTCCTCACCCTTATCCTCTGCTGCTCCTAATTAAGCAATCAGCCAGATTGAGAATCCATTAATAATGACATTGTCATGGTAATTGGTGCACTATGCTCGCAAAAGACATCCAGCCGCAGTCACCTGGACTCCAGCAGACATCTGAGCAACCATCAGCGAAGGTCGGCTGGTTCCCAATATTCTGTAGTTTCATATTGAAGCCAGACACAAACCTGAGCTGCTGAACCATCAATTAATGTGATTATTGTTCTTATTATTGTGAGTTGGTACAACGGACCAGCGGACCAGTTCTCCACCATAGTTTTGATCAGTCATGTACTGCAGATAAAGCTACATCCGAGTGCCCCTGTTGGCACTTTCCAGGTCTGAAACCTACAGCTGCTCGACAATCCTCTGCTGATCCTAGTGATCAAATCAGAAGATCACATTGATTAGTTACCAAACATCTGTCAAACCTCAGCTCATTATCGATCACACGGCCACATGAAACTTCTCAACATGGCAGTCATGGCAGCACTTACTGCTAAGTATCAACGTGAGCACTGCCATGAGTGTTAGCTTATCTCTTAGCTTAGCTCAGCTTAGCTTAGCTCAGAACAACAGAAAAAAAAGTATTAAAACAATAAATGCTCCACAGAAAGAAGCCCACCTCACAGGTGGAAGTGCTCTGGGGGACCGCAGGGTGCGCCTTTGGACACCTTTGGTTTGGGGCCAGAACGTCGTTGGTGTTGTGACCTCTGTGACATCATGGAGGTGATGACACACCCCAGCACCTCAGGGTCGGGAACAATGAAGGACAATGACCTAAAAAATCTTGAAGGGATGCAGGACTAAGAGTGTAGTGAAGTCAGAGAACGTGAAGACGGCCGCAGTGACGAGAAATCGATGCAGAGTGACTGAGGAAGGAGCCGAGGGCGAGCACGGAGACTCCTGGTTGAGACGCTGTCCAAAACCTTTGAAATGTTGCTGGTCACATGACACGGTTCAAAGACGTGCAGGTGGCGGGTCTCAGCCTGGAATCTTCCCATTCATTCAAACGTTTGCATGTCAGGTCTCTGTCATCCCTCGCTGCCCAGTGCTGCGCTGAGTGAGTGAAGACGTTCCTCGTGCCGCAAGGTTCCACAGCAGGAGAACCAGAGGCACCAACCATGCCCCCAAGCGTCTCTGCAACTGTCCCTCTATTCTGTCTGATGGGTTTCCTTTCAGAACCATTTTTAATGATAAAATGCAGCAGATTGATACATTTCAATATTGCAGCTTGTGAATTTCACTGAAATGTTGCACTGTGTGTGAGGATTCGAGTCGTTTGTGCAGATGACGAAGCCGACCGTCTCCAAAGTTCCACTGCTCCCAGTTATTAAGGTTATTATTTGCTTGGACAGGGACAGGAATGTCTGACCCTGATGCTAATGACCCCAACGCCACCAGCTACAGATAACAACGTGGTCCACAGACCCTCACAGACATGGTGAGATGATGAGATGTAATACATGTTGACCACTGTGGATCTCAGGCATGGAAACATGACTTGGCCTTCACATTGACAGTAGATTAGCTATTTAAATTCCCAGGGGGGTTTTAATCCTCCATGTGAATACACAAAAACCACGCTTAAAAACCATATTTCCATCGCTGGTGCAGCAGCCTGAGGAGCCACTAAGGGTGTGAGATGAGACAAAGAAGCAGACGATTGAAAAACACATTACACTCTGAATTTAATCACCCAGATTAACACATTCAAAACCCGCCAATAATCTGAAGATTCTCCTTTCCGTGAAGTGAGGAGACGAGCTTTGTTTAGACGATGTGAAGGAGTTCTCTGTGGTTTGTGGTGGGACTCTTTGGTGTAGTCTACTGCTGAGATGCTCCTGTCACGTGATGAGCAGGACTCTCTGAGGACGACGGTGGACGACTGTTGGGGGGAGAAGTGGGTGAAGGGGGGGCTGCGAGGAGAGGGAGGATGTTGGGGACCATTCCTCCACTGCAGCGTGGCACTATTGCAGGTTTTAGCTCTTCTAAGGACAAAGATATCAAGACAGGAGGGAAGTGCTTCCAGGGTGAACATTCGAAACTGTTCAGAACGATTTCAGAAGCAGGTTGATGAGGTGACCAGAGGAAGCTGCTGGCGCTCGGCGGTCGCTATGCTAACCCTGCAGACTGAGCAGAGTTTGCTGCAGTCAGCTGACTTGTTGCTCTGCTGTGAGTAAATGAGTGACTTGGTGTGTAATGTTGGTGCGTCCTTGTCAGGTGATCCAGTAAATCAGTAAAGTGATGAGTTTGCAGGTGAGCCCAGAGTCTGGGCGTCTTACTTTGATGAGCTGAGCCACCTGAGGGAGGTACATGTACTACATTCTCCCACTGGAGGGAGGATTCACTGTGTATTTTGTGCCTGTCGTTAATGTTTCATGTTCATGAAAAGTTCTATTCTTCTACTGCATCACTTCTAGCAGCCTTACTGGTGTCTGAGCCTGGTGTCTGCAGCTAGCGGCTGCTACATGTTAGCCGTTAGCTGCACTCACTCAGGGAGGGAATCACCATTTGTTCACAGGGAACGAAACTGTGGGGATTCCCCCCCCCCCCCCCCCCCCCCATAAACTCCCTGCTGCGGCGTGGCTCCTGCACAGAGCCTCTGCAGCCGCACACCTGAGGGAGATCACCTCATCACTCACCTACAAAACCGGCTCGTGGAGACTTCACCTTTGCCAGTGGATTTCCACATCTCCTGTGGTTTGTTGGCCCTCTAAGTAGCTTATTGTCGTTTGAGCTAAGCTAACTTGATCTCCTGTTTGGAGTCATTTTTGCCTTTGTGCTTTTTTTGTGTGTTTTTGGTATCGTTGCCTGCATGCTCATGCTGCCTCTGCTCTTTCTCTCCGCAGTGCTTCCACGAGCCCACACCACGCCAACCATCTTCATCTTCAGTCACCTCTCAGATTCACCCCTGTTCAATAAATACCTTTTGATTGCACCTTCAACCTGCCTCCGATCTCAGCTTTTGGGTCCGACACTAACAAACCTGGTTTCATACCATCACAGAATCACATTCAGTCTCAGTTCACTGCTCACTCACTAGGGGGCGCTCAGCTGGAGTCAGACATGATAGAGTGGTTTCAGTCTGTGACTGAGTTCAGTTTATTCCCCCTAAAGATTTGTTCCTGTTTGAACGCTACAGCGCCCAGCAGGCGTGCGGCTCCATAGCCGGCGTCTGGACACACACAGGTTCATGGTGCAGCGCGGTCCCATTGTGCTTAGAGACCAGGAGATGACAAAAGAAGAAGGTTTGAAGTTGAACCTCCTCCTCTGTCTGCAGCCACGTAAACAGCGCCTGTGCTCCTGCTCTGTGTTAACTACCCATCAAATGTCTTGCTCCCCATTTTCCTCTTTGAACAATAGCTGGGGCTTATTTCACCTCAGTGCTCCTCCCTCCACATTTCTTCTATATTCCAGCCCCCTGTGGAAGAAGAGGCACTTAAGGTGAATCCCAAAATAAATTCAGGGTCCTCTCTCACTTTGAAAAGTTTAAAAGAGGCTGCCCATTCTGTGAAATCACTCTTGGTAGCAGAAAAGAGAGCTGGAGGTGTTAATTTCATGGGTTAGGTCTTAAATTGAGCTCTGCAATTTTCTCCCCGAGTAGATTAGAGGAAGGTCTGACTATCCTCAGGTAAGGCGGGCCCTCTCCTTGCTCTGACTCATCACATGACTCCTTCCTCTGCTGCTTGACCCCCGCCAACCCTTCCATCGCTGCTGCCCCATATCTTTGCATGCCAAACCTGTTTACTGCGAGTGTGTTGGCACATGTGGCCGGCGGGGTGTGTGGGGGGTGTGGAGGTCCCTCCAGGCCTCAACAGCAAGCCTCTGCTGTGGCCAAATGGATTCAGCCGCTGGCATCCTAGCTGATGACGGTGGACTATGATCAGGAAGTGAGAGCCTTATCTTTGTCCTCGGGAGGAAATGCATTTCATTACTTACATCTGGTTGTGTGTGTTGCTGTCAGAAATATCAAAGAATAACAGCGAAAGTGGAGCACCGACGTCCTGTCACATTGTTATCACCACATATCAGATGAGTAAAATGTGTCTGTCTCATGAGCTGGTAGCTGCATGCCGCATGTTGGTATTCCAAACACACGCACTTCTCAGGAGATTCTTCAGAAATAAAACCGCTTGTTCAGAATGCGCCGCTACTAAAGTCACTCAGCAAAAGTTGCAAAGTGAAAATGAGGAGCTTTGTTTTCGATTGGTGTCCTCGCCGGGCTATAATTCCTAATTATATTTTCTCATTGAAACCTCATTTCAGAAAGGTAGAGAACAGCGCACTCTCTGCATTGTAATTGAGTCAGAAATGAGCAGCCAGCGCACTGAGGCGGCCTGCCTTTTAAAGAATAATGGCGTCATTTGTTTGGTGTCCATTAACAAGCAACGCTCTTCTATTAATTCCTCAACTGGGTTTCCTGCATCTTCCTAATTAATTCCATTTTGCTTTTCCTGCTAAGGAAGCTTCTGGAGATTAATGATGTGGAACAAAAATGTTGTCAAGATGCTGATGTGCTTCATCTACAGTACATGGGGTGAAATTTCTGTCATTAGATCCAAATGCCTGATGACTACAACTTTGTTCTGTTCTCTTTGTCTCGGTGCCAGCGCCGGCCTCCTTTGCCAGAAGCCTTTATGCCGTTGGAGGAATTGATTAGAGCTCAAAGGAAGTCAAACGACTGTGGTGGTAGGGACAAAAAATGGCTCTGACATGAATCTCGGCACCTATGGCTCCTAACACAGCACATCTTTGTGTCACTCTTACAGAAGCTAATGGGCTCTCACACCCTCTGAACACACGTTCTTCTCTCTCTAGATCGAGTGTCGTCTCAGCCGGTCTGGTCCCGCCCCCTTTTTACTGCACCAGTTTAACGTAGTGATGTATGTTTTGATCATTTCCAGTGATGGTGGTGCACTGACGCAGCTCAGCTGACTGATGTCAGTCCCAGTGAGAATGTTCCCACTGAACCAAGGACCAGCAGCTTCCATCACCAGGATTCAGTCACAGCAACATCCTGCTTCCAGAATCTTCCACCGAGTCAGTCAATCAGTTTAGATGTCCTGGTGGCTGGAGACCAGCATCAGAAAAGAAATCCCCTTCATGACGACTCCATTGTTTCCCAACGTCATCAGCGTTGACGTCCCAGACACAGAGGTCGAGTGTTGCCGTCCTCAACGGTGTGGCGACTCAATCCATTGAGGCCAAACAGCTGAAACACACCTCAACCGCATCTTAGTACGATCATCTCTTCTTTTTTTTTTGCCTTTCTTCACATTTTTTTGCACCACCCCCCCCCCCCCTTCCCCGGACCACCACATGCGTCCATATCAGGTCCTGCTTCCGCTGCTCTGGGCGAGACTCTCCTGCAGGCCTGGAGGAAAGCGCTCACCGCAGGATGCGAGCGTGCTGGGTCTGTCTATGCGTGACAGGGCGAGAGCAGCGCTTCCTCACCTCATAATATCTAATTATTTCTGCACATTCCTCACACTGTCTCTCACTTTCTGCGACGTCTGGCAGTGGAACGCGTCTGTCCTTGCGGCGGCGCTGAGATATATCTCCTCAGCTAATCAATGTTACAGGCGTCAGGGAAATGTCTTTCAACCCTCGCCAAGGCTGCAACTGTTTACAAAAGATAAATGGCATGAAAGTCATACAGGAACCTTTGTGTTCTCAGGCAGTGCCACACTGTAATTACCATCATAGCAGATATGTGGTGAACCTGAGCGTTCCACAGTAGCGGCGCAACCACGTCAAAACGCCGCCGTTACAACTAAAACACATGCATTTAAACTGCTGCTTAAGTAAAGGCAAACACGTGTTATCAGCTTCATTTATTGGCATTTGAAGTAAAATATCCGTTTGAATGGAATGTCAATAGAGGAGCAAGTTGCCCACATGCAGCAGAATATGGAGCCACCAGGTGAAGACCCCTCAGGAGGGCCGGACCCATCAGGGGGGCCGGATCCTCCGAGGCTCCATCCCAGCTCCTGGTCCTCCGCCGCCACACCAGGACAGCTGAGGCATCGTTGATGTTTCTCTTCCGTGATTTTCAAAGCTCCCAGAAAGTAAAAGGATGGGCTCATAACTAAGGGTGATGAAGATGAAGGTGAAGAGCACCTTGTGTATTTCTGGTTCTTGGGTTGTGCTGGTAGTAGCTAGCTTCTTCTGCAGTACTGCAGTATTGCAGTACTGCTGCAGTTTCTGTACTTGTTGTAGAAGTCAAATGGCCCCAACATCCAGGGTCAAAATCCAAATGTAGATCAAGAGATTTGCTGGATCGAATGGCTTCCTGACGTGAGCGGTCACCTAAGTATTAGAGTTTTACTGCATATCATCGACTTCATCAGGAGTTTGGTCCACAGTTGTACTTCAACAGTCGCTGTAAATGTACTGAACTCACTGAAAAGCCCAATTAGCTTTGAGAAATTCATATTTTCTTCCCCCTGGTGCCACTGCTGTGGGGTGGGGATCTACTGAATTTACTCAGTTGTCGTGTTCATTGTGAAGGTAGTTTATGTTTCTTGTCTGGGATTTATTTTGTGGTCATTTTCCATGACAGGTGTTGCTTTTCTCTTCTGAACCGCAGGACGTCAGTGAGATCGTTTCTTAATCTTGAAATTTACTGGCTTTGGCTTTTTGGTTCGTAAACTGGCAGGAGGCCGTTGGCTAATGCTGCATGTTGCATGTACATTGTGTGTGTGTGTGTGTGTGTGTGTGCCTGTGTGCTTTTCCACCTGTGATTTAAATGACACGTGTGATGCGCGCTTTATCAGGGTGACATTTGACCTCTGACCCCCAGTTGTTGTGACATTCATTGACTTTTAAGAAGTTTCTGTTCCGCCTGTGAGATCCAGCTGAACAGGATGCAAGATTTTAGATTCACAAACAAAACTTTTCAAACATCAAGCAAAGGTTTTTGCCTACAAACCAAACTGCTTTAATTACAAACAGAACTTTAAAATAATCACTAATTAACTTGACTTTTGGAAATGAGGATTGCAGAGTAAAAGGTTTTGCACTCAAATGTTTTTTTTTATTTCAAATGTGGAAGGTTTTGCTCTCCAAATCCTTTTGCTTGATTGCCTGAGACATAAATTAGCCTCTGGCCGTGACGGCGCCATGGTGCTGATGGAGCTTGGAAGGCCCCTTCAAAACGGTGGTGGCGACCTGCTGATGCTAGGAGAATGAGAGCAGCGCCGGCTGTTGGACTGACCATAAACCAAAGCGCTTATTGTTTGCATTTCTGTCAGGGGGAGGGTTGTCCGTGAGGCCCAGAGCGCCCCCACCTGCTCTGATGCTGGTATTCAGTGAAGACAAATGAAGCAGGAAGACAAACAGGTGTGACTGTCCTCTCCTGTTGGGTTTTGGGTTTAAAACGAACTCTTGTTGTGACCTTTAGAATGAATGGAAATTAGGATAGAGGATCAAAAACTGAAACTGATAAATGTGATTAATACAATAAATTGGACTTTATCATATCTTTATCTTTACCACTGTGTCCTGGGAGTGTGTCCAGGGAGTGTGTCCACATCCAATCTGCATTTTAACCCGTAGCTGGTCCAACAGCTCCAGTGGTGCATTGCTGGATGTGTTTGTTTTAGCAGAAATGATGAAATGACATGAGTGTTAAATGACAACATGAGTGTTGAAGACATGAGTATTAAATGAAGACATGAGTGTTAAATGAAGACATGAGTGTTAAATGACGACATGAGTGTTAAATGAAGACATGAGTGTTAAATGACGACATGAGTGTTGAAGACATGAGTGTTAAATGACAACATGAGTGTTGAAGACATGAGTGTTAAATGAAGACATGAGTGTTAAATGAAGACATGAGTGTTAAATGACGACATGAGTGTTAAATGACATGAGTGTTAAATGACGACATGAGTGTTGAAGACATGAGTGTTAAATGACGACATGAGTGTTAAATGACGACATGGGTGTTGAAGACATGAGTGTTAAATGACGACATGAGTGTTAAATGACGACATGAGTACTGAGACCCTGTTCTCCATGCATCCTTTCATCTGCGTCCTCCTCCTCCTCCTCTCCAGTAGCAGCAGGCGTCTGCGCTACGCTCGGTCAGTTAACATTGTTCTCTCAAACCTGCTTCTACAGTCGCCTAAATTCCTCTCCGGCTCGTTGAACAACAAAGCAGGTGCGTCACAGTTTTTTGGACGCTGGTGTAAAAATGCCATGTGTTGCATAATCACGGAGGCTAACGTGCTAACTCTGAAGTGCACGTCATCATTGCTCATTTAGGAGATGAAGAACTCTTTGCACATTTGAGTTTGGGCGTCTTCATAAGTGCAGACCTGTAGCCCGTCAGGCGCCTCGTCCTCAGACGCAGCAGTTACCTGCTCGGAGTTCTTGAGCTCTGCTAGCTTGAGTCGTGCCTCTCAGGGTTTCACTCTCAGTATTTTCTATCAGCTCACATCATCTGATGCACCATCGTTCCAGTACGACAGACCAGTGCTGTCATTTCCTGGTCTGCTGGGCTGATCTGAGGATGGAATCTGCCGTTCCTGGAGATGAGATGTCGGCGTGCGCGAGTGCTTTGACCCAACCGCTCCCCTGCTGCTGATTCCCCAACACCCTCAGCTGTCCAGCTCTCTTCTCTCAATCTGCTGCCCAGCAAATAAGCAGCAGCTCATTTCGACCGGGCAGATGTAGGGATGGAGGAGATCCTGGACTGGTCTGTGTTATTTTACTGGAAGTACAAAGCGCCTTGTGCTCATCTCCAGGAACAGTGCCGATGTTCCTGTTGGAATGACTTTGTTTACTGAAGCTCATTTCATAGAGGGGGCCAAGTTTTGCTCCCCTGTGCGTCATGTTGCCAAGAATATTTGCCTAAATCACAGTATCAGGAACGTTAAACTTAAAATAGCATCACGTCACGAGTCTAAGATAAATGGACCTGATGTTTCAGACCATTTAGCCTTATCATGATGTGGTGCCTCAATCTGCTGAAACCAGGAACCTGGCCCGACGCGTCTGGAGTCCTTCTGAGGTGTTCAGGTTGCTCAGTATTACTTATGACTTCTCAGAAATTGCACACCTAAGATTCAGACTGAGGGGAAAATGCTTATTCTCCAGAGGACTTTAATGTTACTAACTGTGCTGTGCAAGGGAGCGTGAAAGAGCCCTGTGCAGAGAGCCGGGGCATCGATGGCAATTAATGCAAGTGGTGTCTCAGACAAGGAGGCTAATGAGTTTTAATATACATGCAGGTGAGGGAGAGCTGAGTCGCTGAAGCCCTTAATGAACCCATGACAGCCTAATTAGCCACAATTTACAATTCTGGGATTCTAATCAGAGGCACTACAATGCTGCACACACATCTTTGTATGAATGAGTATTTTTAAAGGCTCCAATCTGTGCCTTGATTGATAATTGCAGTTTTTTTCTTGCCTCAGCCTCTCTTTGTGTCTGGATGACAGCGTCGCCCCAGAAGAAGAATCAGAGGAAGACCACCGCTGAGCTGTGGGGAGCTCTGTTCACGCTTCTCCACGCAGACTTGGAACATATATATACACACATATAATACATATAATATTATATGTATTATATGTGTGTATGTATGTGTGTGTGTATGTGTATGTGAATATGTATATATATATATGTGTGTGTGTGTGTGTGTTGGGGGGCTCTAGTGGTCATAGTTTGACAATCAGTCAAGGAAAGACTGACCGTTGGACGAGGACGAGAGGACGAGTCATCGGCTCTTCAAAGAAGTCGTCCCAGAGTCTCCAGCTTTCACCGATGTGATGCAATCAGTCAGCACAATTTATGCATCAATTGTTTTTCATGATTTGTTCTAAATATTTGACTGTTGTATTGAAAATTTCTGCTGAAAATCCGGATGAACAAACCAGCTGAACTGTGATTTACCTGAACATGAGGCGGCTGTTTGGGACTCGTGGTTTGAGCTGCTGAGGTTTGATGACACACTTCCTGAACTGGTGCTGCTTGTTCTTTTTATTTTGGTCTGACGACGTCCATCGAGTGATCCTCTGTTCACGCTTTTCGGTGATGATTTATTGGACAAGGAGGCTCTCAAATGCTGGCTGTGCTGTGACCTCGTGCTCAGTCGCCGAGGTCGTCTGGCTCCTCCGCTTGACCAGTTGTGAACACGAATATTTGATCGTGCATTTATGTTATTTCAGCTTTTGAATGTCTTTAGAGGGTTGTTTTCACTTCAGCTAATATAGGTTTATACCCTCACACATACATTTATATTGCCTTCATGTGTTTTGCATTTTATGTGTATGAAATAAACACAAATCAGCTGTTAAACCCGGGGCTGACAACCTCCTAACTGCTCCCTGAGTGTGAAAGAATTGTGTGTGTTAAATGGGTCAAACGCTGCTGTTGTTCAAAACCACAGACTTGCAGCTTTTTAATATTCCTACTAAACTGTGTCGGGCGAAAGCAGGGATGTAATTACTCCTGGGCTTACTGGCAGCCCCGTCCTCTGTGTGTGTGTGTGTGTGTGTGTGTGTGTGTGTCCTGGACATGGCGTGCACAATTGTTGATGTATGATGTTCAATCTTCTGTTCCACTTCCAGTAGACTCCTCAGTGTAACGGCTGGAGCCGCAGTTGAATTTGAACAGCATTGTTGCGCAATCTGGCTAAACAATGAGTAAGCCGATTTGTATACAAAGGAACAGAATGTAATTCCGAATGAGAATTCAGGCTATTCATCCCCTCCTCACAGCCTGTGACAGGTGATTCTCCAGAGTTCAGATATTTCTGGATAACATGATCATATTTTCCAAGTTTTTCATCAGTGACCTGCACAGCTTTGAGTTGAAGCACATCGCAGGGATTAAAGGCAGCTATTAAAACCAAATCCACTCATGTTTGCCAGAGGATGATATCAAACTTCAATTGAAGTTTGGGCTTTAGCAGTTTCATTTTGATCTCAACGGGATTTTCTGATCCATCAAATAAAGCTACAAAAAGAGGCTTCCACCTGCTCAGACCCTAAATTAATAAACCAGTGTTTTATTTCTTGGGGATTGGAAGAGTCAATCATTCTGTGACAGAAGGCATGAAGAGCAGAGAGCAGGATTAGTGTCGCTACAGGCGACTGAACTACGCAGCAGCCAGGGTTCCTCTTCCCAGCAACAGCAACCACTGCCTGAACGTAGGGCAGGATCTGCTGACATCAGCTCCCCTGTCAGCCGACACAAGCGTGTGATGGCGCCGCAGGTGATGGAGATGCAGGTGTGGGATGGAGATGCAGGTGTGGGATGGAGATGCAGGTGATGGAGGTGCAGGTGATGGAGATGCAGGTGTGGGATGGAGATGCAGGTGATGGAGATGCAGGTGATGGAGATGCAGGTGTGGGATGGAGATGCAGGTGATGGAGGTGCAGGTGATGGAGATGCAGGTGTGGGATGGAGATGCAGGTGATGGAGATGCAGGTGATGGAGATGCAGGTGTGGGATGGAGATGCAGGTGATGGAGGTGCAGGTGATGGAGATGCAGGTGATGGAGCCGCAGGTGATGGAGCCGCAGTGGATGGAGATGCAGGTGTGCGCAGGTGTGAATCCTCATCCCTGACGTCTGTTGTGTTCTCACTCGCCTGGGTGATTGTCAGTCAGGAGAACCAACTCCAGGATTAAAAGCGATCCTCAGGTTTATGAGGACGATTGTTGTGAGTTCAGGACTTCTGATCCAGACACTTCCTTCTCTTTCCCAGCTGGAATCAAGCCATCATGATGTTGATACGTCAGGTTCATCCTGGCTCGCCTGACGAGGCGTCCCAGTGGCCACACTGACTGATTATGGAAATCAACAGTAAATTGTTCTTGAACGTGGGCCGCCGTTCTGCAGCCCTCCATGAAGGGCACAGGAAGGCACGCTGCAGCTCACCACTGTGGTGTCAGACTCGTAATGTAATTACAATCCCATCTGTCTCTCATCGTATGACAAGCACAAAATGTCCAATTATGCTTTTGTTTAAATTGTAATTAGTTCGGCCCAATTTGCCATCCTCCGGCGTGCTGCATGCGCCTAATGAAAGGGGAACGCACGCTTGGAGCTCCAGAACCTGAGAGATTTCTGCTTAGCTACACTGGATTTGCAGGTGAAACAAGGCTGGGCTCAGATGTGGAGTCCTGCCTCTCAGTCCTCAGCACTTCGACTTGAGGCAGGAATGCGTCCTGACGTTTGGGGGCCTGAGGCCAGTCAGCTCCTGCTGTCTTCATATTCTGCTTCCATGGTGACACTGAAGCCCGGAGCAGCTGGCGCTCCATCTGATTCATCCCAGACTCCTCAACGAATACAGAGATTCATGTGTTTGCAGGATTTACTTCCCCTTGTGCTCTCCCAGGCCGATCCAGCTACAAAGAGACAGAGGAAATATCTGTGGTCCATCTGTCCCACCGGAGCGATGCTTCCCGGTCTTCGATGCGCCATGCACACGACATGTGGACACCCTCCTCCCAGGGGGCGCCACCTGGGTGTCATGGGCAGCGCTGGCAAGGTGGCTGACCTCTCTGATGTGTGTGATCCACTGACCATAACATGGGTAAACACACACACACACACACACACACACACACACACACACACACACACACACACACACACACACACACACAAAATACTTGTGTCTCCAGTGCGTTTTCACTAGCAGCCATTTCTATCCACCACAGGCAGCAAACACGTCGCTCAGAAGAGATGAAACACGTTTGTGTGTTCCCGTGGATCGACTCGTCCACTCAGGCAGTGACATTTCTAAAACTGAAGGAATGAAAGTCTTCTTTTGGATAATGGTGATAGAGGGAGGGAGGGAGAGAGAGAGAGAGAGAGATCAGCTGTCGGTCGAGAGACATTAGCTCATTCATCAGAGAGCGAGCAGCACAACTGGCGACACTTTTCCATGTTTATCAGTGAGAGACTGAAGGCAGAGGAGAGGGGAATCTCACTGATGTCCATCCCCAACAAACCCAACCAGCCAGGTGTGCCGCAGCAGTCATGATGTCCCCCCAGGAGCGTTTCTCATGGATGTTGTCATAATCAGCTGCTGTTCGCGCCCTCGGCCGTGGTATCTCCACTCAAACAGGTCATCAGCTGATGAGGCGGTCCTTCATTGTGGCACAGGAAGCATTCAGGATGCCTTTGCACTGCCACCACTGAAGGAATGTGGCCACGTTGGACCCAGACCACCTCTGATGTGGTTTCCATGATCAGATCCCTGACCCCTGGTGACGGAACCTACTCCAGGTGTACTGGGCCTGAGTCAGCTGAGCAGCAGACACGCAGTCCTGCGCTGGAGGCAGAGTGGAGGGTCGAGAGAGCCAGGTAGGGTAAAGAATCCTGACTTCCCACCTGAGGGTGCAATGGTGCGGTTCATATTCAGACACTCCTTCTGCCATCATCTGGATTCCAATTTTCAGTGTCTGTGTTCAACCAACTGAATTAAAGAGAGAAAGTTATTTTGACAAAAACTGGACGAAATCAATCAAAATCAAAAGGGACTAAAATGTGACTACATCCAATACACATTTTCATGTTCAGAAGAAGCCAAAGATAGAAACACCTGCCAAGACTCACACTTGGTCAGACTGACATGAAGCGCCACCAGCAAGATGGTGTCAGCTGCCAGTGGTTGTTGAGGTCTGGACAGGTGACCTGAACTTCCTGTCCTCTGTTTGGAGGGTCAGAGTTGTGAGACAGGGACTTCTGGAGCAGCACACCGCCACCGCTGCTGGTGTTCAGATGCGTGAACGGATCAAACCCCCACTCACATGTAGCGTTGACACACATCTGTGGCGCTCTAGCATGCTAGCGCGGGCCGCTGCTCTCTGACAAACAGTTTTGATGTGACGGAGAAGACAGGAAATGACAGCGATGACTCAGGAAGTGCAACCTCTCACTGTTAAACTGGTCTGAGTGCCATCGATGACGGCACTTCCTTCATATTCTTCCCTCGTGTTTGCTCTTTGTTGCGTGTGTGTTTTGATGCAAATTAGCAGATTTAATCACACACTGTAAATATTGCCATCCTCAGAGCCCCGGGGAAGCGCTTTAATAGATAATAGACATTGATTTCATTCTCTTCTCACCGTAGATTGCTCGTCACATGACGCAGCAGAGGCACGCAGCAGAGGCACGAAGCAGATGCACGGCACGGGTAGATTTATTCTAGGCGACGGTGCCATGATTAGCCTGTAATCAGCAGAGTACAAACTGATTATTAGCTCTGGCACTCAGCTGTCTGCAGGGAATCTGCTTTCTCTTTCTTGGCCTTTGGATTGCTGCCCTTGATTACAACACGCTGCTCTGGTTTCCAGCTATGAGGGCACTTTTTCCATGTGTGACGTGTCTTCCTTTGACCCCCTGATGTGTTAAATTCCGGTTTATCAATATTGACCTTCTATTGGGTCAGTCAGTGTGATCCACCTGTGGTAGACTGAATGTTTCTCCACATTTTCCCTTCAAGGTTATTCTTCAAAGCAGCTTGCATGTAGCAAGGCTGCACAGCCAGAAATCAGGAGCACACAAAGACCTTTGATTACATCAGAGTTCTATTCATTGGACTGGTCAAGAGTCAACACTCCAAGCAACTCATTCAGCAGAAAACACTCCTGGACTTGACAGTTGAGGTGGAGTGTCCCCCAACAATGCAGGCATTTTTCATGACAACTCCTGAGGAGGGCCTCCAGTGTGGGTGTACGTACGCAGTGACGACGACCATGCTACCATGCTCCCTTGTTCACACTGAAGCGGCACCGTCCTGACGTGGACGTGGATCCTGTCCGTCTTAATATCCTCATTAACATGCTGTTGCTGTAATTGCAGTGATTGAAATGCACTAATAGCTTCCTTGTCGTGGATTTTGAGTCCAGTGTCATTTTTGCACTCTACAGTGGCGTTGCTGACCGGCTCTGATTAATCCTGACAGCCAGCTCAGCCACGGTGACATCAAGCCTCACATCTCTGGTAAGAGACCTGGACTTGAAACTCACAGTTTCTTCCATCCATCCATTTTCTACCACTCATCCTGCTGAAGGTGGCTGATGTTGACTGTGAAATTAGTCTTCAAAAGGCAGCTTGTCCATTATCGTTATGATGTCATCATTATCAGATATCTCTACACTGCTGCTACTGCGCTGCTGCTGGTGGCACAACAGGCGAGAGAGCACACTCATCAGCACGGATGCTCACAGCTACGTTAGAGTTCCTGTTAGGGTTCTCACGAAGGCGGCTCTGATGGAGGTGATGCAACAGCAGCATCACTGCCAGCCTCGCCACCTGAACCACATCCGGGTCTCCTCAGGGATGCCAACTGGTCTGGATTTCCTGTGTGAGCTCATGAAACCAGCCTCCTCCAGCAGTGGTGGAGCTGCTCTGGCAGCTCTCAAGCCCTTCAAGGCACTTTCCCTTCATTTGTGTCGCGTCTGTACACCTGGAGTATGACACACCCCCCCACCCCCCAGCACGCAGCACAGCCCCCCCCCCCCAGGCGTGGACTGTGTCATTCCTGTCAGTCATTAGTGAAACTGCTACGTGTGCTGTTTAGATCTTCTTCTTCTGGGCCAGCCTGGTTGGCCAGCGTTCCTGGGGGGTGACAGACGCCTGGGGTGCATGAGTGTGCAGGATGTATCTAACAACGAGGACACCATTGATCTGGAAGCTCAATTACAGCGTGGTTTCATTACTGCTAATAGTTCTGCATTGAAGCAATACCGGCTTAAACAGCGGAACAAATGAAATGAATTATTACTGCATAATGAAACAAAATCCCCCATTATTACCTTTAAGGTCACCGGGTCACTCAGGGATTCTCTGAAGGTTCCCCAGATCCATTTGGAATTTCTATCCTAGTGTCTCAGAGACAGTTGTCTCAGGCCAGGTCCTGCATCCCCTCTCCGACACCCCTGACGGAGCTCAGCAGGGCCCTGACAGAGGCACCAGGCCGTTCACAGAGGAGGATGGAGGGAAGCGGGGGAGTGCTTGACCCCAACTACAGCTCCATCATGGCTGAACGTTTGACAGTGATAGACACACATGTTCTCACCATGCCGCTGCCAATCTGCTGATGAAGTTGCAACTGATTAATTAAATGTTTTTTTTTAATAAAAAAGGAATATGAATTAAAATAAGTTGTCAAGCACCTTCATGACTTGATTTACAGAACAGAAAAGGAGTGAGAGGAATACAAACTCATTTAATGCCACGCTTTGCCCATGAATCACTGATCGCCTCTTTATTGATCCAACATAATACCTGGTATCTTATGATTAATTAGATTATAACACGAATATCTAATGAATGTTTATTTGATAATACATACATACAAAAACACACGCATACACCCATGTACACAAAAGTCGTACATCTACCTCTCAAATATCCAGTGAGTGACAGACCTGATCAGATCCTGCCGTTCAGGGTCGCTCTGCTCCGTCCAAACAGCCCAGAATGAAAGCAAAGAAAAGAGGCAGAGAGGAATGAAGGAGCTTCAGGAGCCTCTTTAGCTGCTGCTGGTTCCAGTCCAACTGTAACAGTGATGAATTATGTATGTATTGTTTTTCCATGCATCTCTAGCCACCCGTGCTGTAAAATATAATCACGCCGGGAGGTCCTTCTTCTCTCTGGGCCCATTATGACTGCCGGTTATTGACCCTTCTTGTCACATCATGTACGAGCTTACGCTCCGTATTGCCATTCAAGCACATAATTAATCAACGCGGCAGTGTGTTGTGACTTGTAGCGAGGTGCCGGCACTGCAGACTTGATAAATCACCCATAGATCGAAGTACACACTGCGCCAAAGGGCTTTGAACGAAACACAGCCGCCTATGAGACAAAGATCAATGAGGCTCTTGACCCTCTCAGCAGCTCCACACCGGACCGGTGCAGGCCGGGACGCGTATTCTGGACCTCTAATGAATATTTTCTCTGGCTTTTCTGTTTCACAGGCACTCCTAGAATGCGTCCCCTCAGCTGTGGCAGTTTATTCATGACCAAACCATTGAGCTGGCACAAACAATTATTGACCTGTAATCAATCTGCAGGGCGAGATTTGAGAGAATTCAGGAATGGAGTCATGAGGCTTGGAGAAGACAGAGCACAGATTTGATTTCCTGCCTCCTCGCTTCTTCGTCTTGCTTCGTCTGGGATGACGCTGAGCACTTCACTTCCTGAGAGGACCCACAACATGGCTGCTGGGGCCACACCACCAGATCAACTACAGCCTTTTGACTGATGAAAACAGCTGGTGACAGCCCGGCAGGAGCCACTCAGCAAGTACAAGTTCATTAACAACAAAATTATGGAGAACACAATTATGGTGGCAGGCACACAATCAAAACCTTCATGGCTTGGAATTGTAGACCATTAACATCACCGGAGCGCCAGGGTTTCCAGGAGGCACCGCACCTCCACCCACTGAGGAGCAGCACCAAACAATCTCTCTGACATTTGTACTTGTAGAACTCAGTTGGAAACCAGCATGAGGCGGCACGGTGGAGCAGTGGTCCTCTCTGTGGCCCCCCAGCAAGAAGGTTGTGGGTGGAGCCCCAGCTGGAGCACGGGGTCTTTCTGGGTGAGTCTGCATGTTCTCCCTGTTCCTGCTGGGTTCTCTCTGGTACTCCAGCTTCCTCCACAGTCCAAAGACATCAAGAGGGACCAGGTTAATCCAGACTCTAAATTGACCGTAGGCGTGGCTGGGAGAGCCAATGGTTGTCTGTGTTGGCCCTGCCATGGACTGGTGACCTGTCCAGGGGAAGGCTGCTGGGATAGGCTCCACCCCCACCACCCTGAACAGGAGAAGAGGTGGAAGATGGAGGGATGGATGGGTGAATGATGGAGGGATGGATGGAGGGAGGGAGGGAGGGATGGATGGATAATGGAGGGAGGGATGATGGGTGGGTGGATGGATCATCATGAGGCCTCAGGAAGGTCAACACCCACTTTAGGGATCTGAAGACCAATCAGCTCCTCAAACTGACAAATTCATGTTGATCAGAAAAAAAGAGTTTCACGCCACGCAAACAGTGACTGTGTACAGGTAACATGTTTCCATGACAACAGCAGCTGAAGAAATAAAATAAGACACACAGCCTCTTTGTTTTTAATCACATGATGTTTGCGCCTTCATGCTCTCTATTGATAATGGAAATGTCCAGCTGTAAGAGAAGTGTGTGTGTGTGTGTGTGTGTGTGTGTGTGTGTGTTTGTGTGTGTGTGTTTGTGTGTGTGTTTTAAATGATTTCAGGTCATCCCAAACTAAAAGCAAAGGCGACCGCTGGAGACTGTTCGGACTGGTGTGGCGTGTCGCCTGGTGCTGCCTCGCCCTGGGAGGATTGGTTGGCCTCTGCTGCTGCTCTCTTTGGTGATGAACATTCTGCAGTTCAGCAGACTTTGACTTCTGTTTATAATCCCTGCCAATCTGTTGACTCACAATCAAGTTATCACTCCAACATCCCTGCATGATTCAAATTTCCGGCGCCGCACGCGCTCATAACACCACCCCTATACATCCAGCAACTTTTCTACCTCTTTGTTAGGTTGCTTCTCATTTTAATGACCCTGGTTTGGTGCCAATTGTGTTAATTTCCTCAATATGTAAATTTTGTTAATGTGAACCCCCCTTTGACTGGCAAAACTGTTGTGAGTTAATGAACCTTTTGTAATTAGGATTGCTATAGCAACAGCAGTACCTGGGCCTGGATGATATTACATGCAGTCTGTTTTCACAGTCAGCAGACACAGGCGACCAAAGCCGATTAAAAACATAATGCAAAGGCATTGCCTCTGAGTGCAAATAGGTGGGAGCCCTGAGCATCGTTAGACTCTGTAAAACAAAGCACTGATGCCATTAAGTCCGCAGAATGCAGCGTGTCATCAGGCCCGGTATTCTTCATTAGATCCTGTTGTCTGCAGCTGCTTGTTCTAATGAAACCCACAATGGACCAAATCAGACAATTTGCTTCCGTAGAGTACACAATCGTACAGCAGCTCGTCATTTCTGGATCGAACGTGAGACATGAAAATGATAACTGGAGTCATGACGGCCTGACTGGCCAGTACACCCAGGGAAGCCTCGGTGGATCAGGCCTGGATGTCACCTGTGACAGTGGACTGGACTATGAGTTACCAACCTCCTCTTCCTGTCCTGGTCGCAGGATACAGAAGATAAATGAAGAGCTTTTCTTCAACGACAGTGCGTCACCTTGGTCATGCATTTTGAAGCCAGCCCCTGATGGGCTTAAAGGGAACCTTCTGTTTTCAAGGTTAGGAATGAGCTTGGATGCCAGTATCTGCATGACCTGGTCTTTCACCCACACCTTCACTCATGGGAGACAACTGCCCTGGAACAGTGTCATGCGCTGGATGTCTGTAGGCCGTTCCTCTGCAGCATTCCTGGACCTGAGGGTCCGGGTCTCGTTCTGGGCCAGGGCCACGTTTACAGGGGTAGGGATGCAGTCACGGTGGTCACCCAGTGTGAGTTAACATGTGTCTGTGAGCCTGCAGATGCAACCCAGTCTCATGTCAAAAGGTGAACAGGCTCCGTTTGTCCACAGGTCAAAACGTATCAGTTCTATGATGAAGGCCTAAAAATTGTGAAATGTGCATGTTTTTTTTCCCCCTTTTCTTTTCTATTGGAGCGGTGGTAGGTCATGTGACTCTTTCATGCGGGCCTCTCCAAACAAAAAACATGGCGGCCGCTCCTGTCATGTTCGGAGGAAAGTGCCTTATTCCAAGATAGTTTTGATTTAATAAAGCATTCTGATGACATTTCTAGAGAGAAATATACATTTTGTTTTCATAATCTTCGCTCAGTTCTTGTGTATAATCTTTGGTTTGTTCGTTATTACGATGAATCTTTCACCTCTCAGAAGAGAGTCGTTACAGTGTCACGTTTCTGCTGTTGCTATGGCGGTTGCTAAGGACACTACTGGCGTCATTCCAAGTTTTCTGCCGTTGTTATGGCTCAAACCACGGAAACCTAAATGGCGTTCATGTTGTTGTATTTTGTCGTTCCATTGCGTTGTTATCTGAGTTGATAATATATTTGTGGGACTGTTGACTAATAAAATAATATAAAACATATTGGCCCAGGAATTACAATCAAAATATAAAATAGCTACGCTTGTTTGTTGTTGTTTGTGTGATTGTTGACTACAGCTGTTCAATAAAAATAAGAGGAAATGGATTTTAGTGCCCCAGGAATTACAAACATCTGCTTCCATGGAAGTTGGCCCCCATAACAACTGCAGAAAACTTGGAATGACGCCAGTAGCATCCTTAGCAACCGCCATAGCAACAGCAGAAACGTGACACTGTAACGACTCTCTTCCGAGAGGTGAAAGATTCATCGTAATAACGAACAAACCAAAGATTATACACACGAACTGAGCGAAGATTATGAAAACAAAATGTATATTTCTCTCTAGAAATGTCATCAGAATGCTTTATTAAATCAAAACTATCTTGGAATAAGGCACTTTCCTCTGAAAATGACAGGAGCGGCCGCCATGTTTTTGTTTGGAGAGGCCTGCATGAAAGAGTCACATGACCTACCAGCGCTCCAATAGAAAAGAATAGGGGGAAAAAACGTGCACATTTCACAATTTTTAGGCCTTCATCATAGAACTGATACGTTTTGACCTGTGGACAAACGGAGCCTGTTCACCTTTTGACATGAGACTGGGCTTGGCAGATGGCCAGGGAGGGGCCCTAGCTGTGCTGGGCGAGGAACCCCAGACACCTCCCTGAAATGGGCTGCGCCGCCACAATCACACAGTGAAGGAGAACGCTCACTCCTGTCTCCACCACTGTGGCGGGAGAGCTGAGGTCTGCAGATGGAGTCGCAGAGGAGGAGATGCCTGCAGGAACCATAGCAGCACTGTTTGTTCCATTTATAACAAGAGAAACAAAGTGCGACCCGTCCAGGGTGAACCCCACCTCGCGCCGATGCCAGCTGGGATAGGCTCCAGCCCCCCGAGCGACCCTAAACAGATGAGCGGTACAGAAAATGGATGGATGGATGGAAACAAAGTGAACGTACTCATTTTAGAACTAGTAATTCTGTCAAGAAGGAGGTTGGTTCCAACATTGTATTTTCAACAATACTGAAAGTGTGTCATGCATATTCAAAAGAGAGTGAGAGAGAGAGAGAGAGAGACATCAGCATACTGACTAGCTTCTGTGTAAAGGGTGTTTATTATTTTATCAGCAGGACGTTCGGCGGAGGAGGGGCATGTTGCTCTGAACGTCCTGCTGATAAAATAATGAAATCCTCCATACGCGAGCTGTTTGATGAGCCCATCTCTCTCTCTCTATCTCTCTCTCTCTCTCTCGGTTCTGCTTTTCCACAGACATTATTTTAATTATAGGATTGTGGATGTACATTGATTTAATTCATTCTGATTAAGGTGAGCAACTCACGATGTCAGTCACACAGAGCAGGAGAAACCACAGCAGCATAGCAGCGGATTCGCTCTGGCGTGGCTCTTTGGTCAGAGGAACTGCTTCTGTTGACTATAATCAAAGTGCTCCGCCACCACCCCTGCCCACATGGCCCCTCTTGGTGACCTTCAGTCCTGATTCAGTTTCCAGCCTTGTGGTGATCCATGAGCCAATGAGAGGGAGCTACACTCTGTGTGGCCGTTTCTAGGCCCCCCTGCTGATTTTGATCATTATGAATTCTCTGATTATTAAATGAAATCACACAATGCTTTGTTTATGATGACAGTTTTATTTTGATTTAATTGATGGTTCCTGTCTCAACTCAACTGTTTCCATGTTCACGCTGTCTTGTCACGCCTGTGGCCCCCCTCTGCTTCTGGTGGGTTTTCTCCCTGCTCTTCCTCAGTGGGTGCTCAGACCTGTGTAGTCCTGTCAGGTTGGTTCCAGCACAATTAAAGCAGAACGTCCCCAGAGTTCCTCTTTAGTTCTCCTCTCTCAGTGGCTTGCTGTTCCGCTGCTCAGAAGCTTGTGGGGAGCGAGGGAGAGGTTGGGACGGGTGAGTCGGAGGTAAACTACCCTCAACGCTTCATCAAGCAACTGCTTGTTTGGCCAAATTTGGTTTTATTGATTTCTCCATATTATAAGTCTGTGTGATTGTACTGACTCGTCAATAAATACGTCACTCTACTTTGACTCCTCTACATCCCCTGGTAGTTGTGTTGTCCATCTTTTCACCAGATTGTGTCCTGAAGCAGAAATCCAAAATAAGCTGCTAGACATGTTGAGTTTCCTCCTGGGAGTCCAGGTTAGTGGGCTACAGTTGCAAAGCTCCTCTGGGTGGACGCGATCACATATTCACACAAATCTACCACTTCAGTCACTGCTTCTTTTTAATATCAGCAAAAATAGTATTTGTGCTTCAAACTTTCGAGAGTGTAGAGGCAGAGCTGCTGTCGTCGGGACGTGTGAATTCTACTGGGTGATGCGCATGTTTATACAGATGTTTTCTGATTGGCCTTCAGTTGTGAGAAAAACTTCACGAATATAGGATGTGGGGTCAGGTTTAAGAGGTGGTTCTCCAGGTACTAAAGAGTCACCATGAGAAAAATACTGAACCTGCTTTCACACCCTTTCTTCATTCCAGAGGAAGAATGATCTTACAGTTCCCTATTGTCCCTACTGACATTTGACAAAGGTAGGACGGTTTTTTTCCTCCGCGACACGAGTTTATGACTCCTGAAGGTAGGCGGAGCCATGTATATTTAGCTTGAGGATAAAGAGAAGCTTAACTGTCCAAAAGCGTCCAATGTTGACCACTCTGAAGGTCGCCGCCTCCTGATCCAGCAGTTTGATGTCACTGCACCACCACTGAGCAAGAACAAAGGAGAGAGAGGAAGGTGTAGGTGGATGGATGGATGGATGGATGGATGGTGGATGGGTGGATGGGTGGGTGGATGATGGAAGAATGGATGGATGGATGGATGGATTGAAGTGACTTGCTTTGGACACTGAACTGAATGTTCAGTCCAGAGGATCCCCAGCGACTCAAACCGTAACCATTTATTCACTTGCAAGATGGAAGGAAAAGTTTGCAACCACAGGCGGCGCAAATCCAACATTTGTAGCTAAAGACAACAATCGCTAATCTGGAGGCGTGCAGATAACGTTCCCACTTAATGACGAGCTGGACGAGGCGCCAAGTGAGTGTCCGTCCTTCCTCCTGTGGAGTCTGGCTGTGATAAACAGAGATTTGTGCATTGTTGCTTTAGAATTAAAAAGTGTGGCGCTGCAGTGCCACAGGGTCGTAGCCCGTCTGATTGTTAGGCTGCTCATTGTTTCATTTCTTGGTAGCCTTGATCCCACATGTCAGTGAGAGGCTGGCTGAGAACAGGACAGTAGCCCTGGTTCACACGGGCCTGAGCTGGGTTCAGCTCGCTGTCTCTGTGTGTCGCACACAGACAGAAGCAGGGAGACAAGCTCAGTGTCACAGAACGACAGCATCAGCAGCCCTTCCATATCACCCTCTATCGTTTATGAAAGCTGAATAATTGTGAAAACACAACATATAAATCAAACATATTAAATACTCAACCAGGCACCCAAGTAACAATCTTTAAATATGATCTTAACAACAATGAATCTTATCTCACGCTCGATAAACGACTGTAGCACCACACTGCAATTCACTGGGAGACACGAAGACCAGGATCAGCAAGTAAGTTGAGCCTCAGGCCAGGACATCAGGCGATGAGGAGAGGATTGAGCAAAGGCTGGAATGTTAAACTGACTGGAAAACACTGCTTGTTGTAAACATGCTAAAGGCTGTTGGCTAGCAAGAGAAACATGCCACTGTTAAAAGTCTGAGGAGGAAAGTTGAGAGTGACAGAACAAAGAAAGAAGAGCGGAGAGACGACTGTTCATCTTGGCTGGTTTCCAGAGGATGTTGTTGCTGTGGATGATGTCATCAACTCAGTGAAATAGGTCGCTACCTGGATGATGATGTCACAGCAGATGCTCAAGACACACAATGTTTAGAAGTTCCTTCAGGACTTGTCAACAATAAAAGCTTTTAATTCAGCTCAAAAATGTTTGTTTTTTTGCAGGTAAACAGATCAATTCAAGCTGCAAGCAGCGTGGTGAGGGCCTGAGCTCCTGGCCTGAATCCAAGGGTGTCTTGGTCCAGTGTGGAGGCCTTGTAGTTGAGGAGATAGAAGCCTGAGTCTGATCAGAGAGTGAGAGCAGAGCTGAGAGCTGGCCCTTTAAGAACCCCTCCCCCACTGCTCTGTCTTTGATCTGTGCTAGAGTAGAGAGCAGAGCTGAGAGCTGGCCCTTTAAGAACCCCTCCCCACTGCTCTGTCTTTGATCTGTGTCAGAGTGAGAGCAGAGCTGAGAGCTGGCCCTTTAAGAACCCCTCCCCCACTGCTCTGTCTTTGATCTGTGCTAGAGTAGAGAGCAGAGCTGAGAGCTGGCCCTTTAAGAACCCCTCCCCACTGCTCTGTCTTTGATCTGTGTCAGAGTGAGAGCAGAGCTGAGAGCTGGCCCTTTAAGAACCCCTCCCCCACTGCTCTGTCTTTGATCTGTGCTAGAGTGGAGAGCAGAGCTGGGAGCTGGCCCTTTAAGAACCCCTCCCCACTGCTCTGTCTTTGATCTGTGTCAGAGTGAGAGCAGAGCTGAGAGCTGGCCCATTAAGAACCCCTCCCCCACTGCTCTGTCTTTGATCTGTGCTAGAGTGAGAGCAGAGCTGGGAGCTGGCCCTTTAAGAACCCCTCCCCACTGCTCTGTCTTTGATCTGTGTCAGAGTGAGAGCAGAGCTGAGAGCTGGCCCTTTAAGAACCCCTCCCCCACTGCTCTGTCTTTGATCTGTGCTAGAGTGGAGAGCAGAGCTGGGAGCTGGCCCTTTAAGAACCCCTCCCCCACTGCTCTGTCTTTGATCTGTGCTAGAGTGGAGAGCAGAGCTGAGAGTTGGCCCTTTAAGAACCCCTCCCCACTGCTCTGTCTTTGATCTGTGTCAGAGTGAGAGCAGAGCTGAGAGCTGGCCCTTTAAGAACCCCTCCCCCACTGCTCTGTCTTTGATCTGTGCTAGAGTGGAGAGCAGAGCTGAGAGTTGGCCCTTTAAGAACCCCTCCCCACTGCTCTGTCTTTGATCTGTGTCAGAGTGAGAGCAGAGCTGAGAGCTGGCCCTTTAAGAACCCCTCCCCCACTGCTCTGTCTTTGATCTGTGCTAGAGTGGAGAGCAGAGCTGGGAGCTGGCCCTTTAAGAACCCCTCCCCACTGCTCTGTCTTTGATCTGTGTCAGAGTGAGAGCAGAGCTGAGAGCTGGCCCTTTAAGAACCCCTCCCCCACTGCTCTGTCTTTGATCTGTGCTAGAGTGAGAGCAGAGCTGAGAGCTCTCCCTTTAAGAACCCCTCCCCCACTGCTCTGTCTTTGATCTGTGCTAGAGTGGAGATCAGAGCTGAGAGCTGGCCCTTTAAGAACCCCTCCCCCACTGCTCTGTCTTTGATCTGTGCTAGAGTGAGAGCAGAGCTGAGAGCTGGCCCTTTAAGAACCCCTCCCCCGCTGCTCTGTCTTTGATCTGTGCTAGAGTGGAGAGAGAGGAGGAGCACCAGGATCGGAGTGTGGACAACAGGAATAAGTCGGCATACGTTGGTCAAGAGTGACTCATAATACCATATTTTTGTAGGGGTTTTTGTCAGGAATACAGTGGTGTGTTTGTTAAAGCTGTGGGATGGATGGTGTAGACATGAGAAGCGTTTGTTTGACAGTATGTACCCTGAGAGGACATCGTCTCCCCATAGACTTCCATTGTAAGGTGAAAAGTGTAAAAAGTGTCTCCCCCACTTTGAGGGCTTATAAAATCCAAACCGTTGGCTCTTTATAAAAACTGTTTATCAGCAGTTTGGAGAGTCATGTATTAAGTTTTGGAAGCGATAGCATGAACGCCCTAGGAGGAGATAGCGTTTGTTTGGGGCGCAAAATTGTCCAAAATTGGACATTCGTGTCCAAATTGTGGACGTCCTGTTCGAGTGAGGTCAGGGGTGTCTGTGTATGATTTGTCCGTCTTGATGAGACGAATAAAGCGGTGTTGGTCCCATGTCTGTAGGACATTCCTACAGGCTGTGGTGTGGTTTTTTTGTGTGTGTCTGGGTGGCGCTATTGAGTAGAGCGCTTTTTATTTGTTTTAATTATCAAATTTTTCACCTCACCTGATGTGTGTACCCAATTTTGTGAGTTTTCAAGCATGTTTAGGGGGTCAAATTAACTTTTGAAGTGGCGAGTGTGTCCAGCAAACATAATAGGGTCTTCACCTGAAGGACCCTCAGGCTCCGGCCCTGATAAAGGAATTTTCAAAGTCAGATGGGCCAGATGCCATTGCTGGGGGGCATATTCAGGCCCGTGGACCAAAAGTTGCAGACCACTGATGCTGAGCTACGATCAAAGTTCTGTTATCAATTAAAAACATCTCATTAAGAAAACTAAGATCCTGCATGTGACTTTTTTGTCTTTTCAGCAACACCAAGTCCCGGGTTTGCTGCCCTGGTTGATGACATCGAGAGGAATCAGGAAGTCAAGCCACCGCAACGACGGCTGAACTGCAGATTTAGAGTTTAAGTGCCGGGATGCCGAGGCCGTGGCGGCCTGCTTCTCTCTTGCTGCCCTTGGGGAGGCGCAGTGATGGAGAACACTCAGCATGTGACAGCCTGTCATGGAGTTAAACGTAGTGTCAGCCAGGCCGCACTCGCCCTCTGACGCTAATTGCAGGTGACAGGGCTAAGTACAAGACTCCACACAATGACGAGGATGACTCCCAGGGAAATTCTTCACGGTCTCCCTTTGCTCTGCTGTGACAGGAGTCATTATGCAGACTGGGAGCTTGTCAAGACCACAGTTGGACCCTGGCTGACTCAGGAGACCTAACATGGGACACAAGACGGAATCAGAAAGTTAGTTTTGTCATTCTGATGGCTGCATGTGCAATTAGTTGATTTATTTCATCATTGCTATAACCATGTTCCTCAAAAATCAACTTACTATGAGCAGAATCCTGGGGGGGGGGGGGGGGGTAGCAACACAACAGAAATGAGTTAAAGAGGAGAATGAGGAACTGCTTATGTTCTTATTTCAAAGTGAGCTTCAACGTTTTACTGAAGGCACTTTTACCGTCACTGCATGGCCGCTTCCAGCCTCCCTGCAGCAGCCCTGCTCTCATCCGGCGTGTTTACGCTCCCGCCATTAATCATCATGAGAAGTCGTCTGTGCACAAGCACCGACTGAGCAGAGCTTCAAACTCTTTCTTGTGGAATAACTGAGCTTGTGAGTGCTATTAAAGAGCAGCATTAATGCACAAATGTACATTGAAGAGAAAGGTTAGGTAATCGCATTATTCTTCAAATAAAGCACACCAGCCATGCAGCGTTACCAGAGCAGCGGGGGAGGGAATCAGGAGGCAGTCGTCAATCATGATGAGAGGCTGCGGAGGCCTGAAGCCTCACCGGAGAACCCATGAGGTCACAGACGCCCACTAACGATCTCAGATGGATGAGATGACCAGTAGAAACTCCAGGGTTACATCAACACCACATCCCCAAGAAAAGTAATCCATTACATTGAGTAGTTACTCATTAGTTACAGTGTCTCTGATCCAGGAAGCTGTGTTGTCAGGGCAACAGCCCCTGGTAGGTCTCTGAAGACCATGGTCTTAGATGAGGATCCAGACTGGGTGTGATTGAGATTGGTCACAGTCGAGGGCGCCTGGAACCCCCTCCTGGAGCCAGACCCGGTCCCAGCCCGAGACCACAGCCAGAAACCGCCCCGCCGTAGGGTCACAGGGTGTCACCCGTCTGGTGAGGAGGGAGTCAGAGCTAGCGGGGGAGGGGGAGTATCAGATGTGATTCAAAATTTCCTTTATGGTCATTGTCATTTGCACTCCATACATAACAAAAAAAATCATATTTCATTTCCCTTTAAATAGTTGGGACTGCCTCCAGGCTCAGGGCACCAGTCACCTGTCACATCTCAGATGTTCTAAAAGGAACCTGGGTGGAGGACCTGGTATGACCTCGGAGGGGAGTCCATCTGAGAGCCGCAGCTCTAAAATGAGGTATTCTCATATTTGGGGGACAGACGTCATTCTGGTCCGAAGAAAAACCCTTCACTGATGTTCACAAACCCCTCCAGCTTTCTGGTGGCGTCTCTGCTGTGACAGATGATAAAAACAGGTCAGCGTCGTCTGGCTGAATGAACGACTCCTCAAATCACTGCCCAGGACAAGGAAGTGCTTGTTAATTCAACGTCAGATCAGAGAAAACACACCGGCTCCTCAGAGACCGCGCGACCTCTCCGTCCTGCTCCCTGGCTTAAGTTGAACGTTGCTTACAAGTTCTGGCTTTTTCCAAACTTCCTCCCTCCGTAGTTGCTTGTGTTTTTTCAGCAGTTTTTTTCTCTGCGTTTATATTACACTGCAAATTCTAAAATTTCTAAAACTGAAACGTATACAAAGAACCCTCAAAACCCCACAATCCTGAAGCATAAAATAAAGCTGAGCCAACCTCAGCGTCATTACCAGGTTTCACTTGAGCCTCAGCCAGAAGCTCACAAGCAGAAGCAACAACAGGAGCTGATGTTCAGGCTGACCGGCTGCTGCGGCCATGTTAGACCTCAGAGTTGAAGATATTCAGCCCAGTATTCGTCCGTGTGTCCTCACTTGTGGAAATAAAGTTGGGCATAATGATTCATATTTTTCAATGAGTATGAAATAAAAATCAATGAAAATTCATGCATTATAGCTGTTACAGTGAATAAACCAATTTCGGAGGAACATCAGCGTTAAATTTAACTCTTCAGGTTCTCATTACCAGCAGGAATGTAACTGTGCTTCATTTGCTGTGCAGCCTGGTTCCAGCACCTGAAGGTGTCATTTGTGGAGCTGTAATGGCTGTTTTAATGGCTCTCAGATAAGTGCTGTGAACTGGTTGAGTGTAATCACTTCAGAAATTTCCACTGAATCATTTCACATATTTGCAGCATTCCAATTACTCCATAATTGATGCCCTCAGGCAACACTGTACATTCTGCATGGAGACCTGCGGCCTTCTTGTCATGATGGAAGCTTGCATGATATTTAATATTTATGTTCTTCTGTAGGAAAAATCTAATCATCAAATTGAACATTTTTTTTGTTGGTATACATAAAACTAGAATTTCTTTTTAAACTTGTTTTGGGTAAAATAAAGTGTTCTGACAGAGAGTCTCTGCTCTCCCCCCTCTACATGAAGGGGTTTGGTCCAGCTGGCACCCCCTAAACCGCGTTGATGAGGAGTTGCAAACAGACAGAGCCGGTTATGTCCAGCCAGCAACGTGTATCAACCGCAGAGGAAGTCTGTGTCTCTCTCGTGAGGACTAGGAGGGCGTTGAGGCTGTCAGCCGGTGCTCGATGGTGCAGGCTGAGTGAAATTAGCTGCACTGACAAAGTAGGCTAACAGTTTTACTTCAGAAGCTCGGCTGTGCTTTTAATCTCTCTCTCTCTCTCTCTCTCTCTCTCTCTCTCTCTCACACACACACACACACACACACACACACACACACACACACACACACACACACACACAGGTTTTGTGCTCCTAACCCTGGCCTGAACCTGACCTCAGTTCACACCTGCACTCAGTTTTAACCAGGAAGTCAGAAATTACAATGTGCTGCATCAGGACTGGTCTTTGGTCCCCATGAGGACTAGTGATCCTGATAAGGTTGGTGTTTATACCAGGAAAGGTCTCTAATAGGTAACAAGAGCCAGGTACACACTCAAACACACACACACACACACACAAGCACACACACGAGCGCGTGCGCACACATCAATACCGTTCTAGTACGCCAGTGAAAACCTGCTGTCTCCTCAGACTCAAGGTGTGTTTTTGTCTCTACAAAGACCTGTAGCTGGCGCCTTTGTCGTTCTGTGTTGCTCATTTCCATGTTCACCTCAAGCATCTCTGGAACCGGAACCGTTTAAAACGGCACACTTTCAGAATTTAGGCATGGATTTGGTTCTGAAGAACCTGGGTCTGTGCCAGGCCTACTTTGACCACAGCAGGACATCAGGCTCAGTGGGGGACATTTAAAGACAGCAGAGGACGAGAGCTCAGATCTCACTTCCCCTGGCAGAAGTTGAGTCTCTCAGCGCTGGTCCGTGGTCACCTGCCCGTGTCCCCAGGTGTCCAGCACTCCTTCTGTGTTCACTTCAGCTCTTGTTATTTGCATTTAAATCACAACAAAATCTATTTCTTCTCTGAGTCCACAGCAACTTGAAGAAGTGGTCTCTCACACTCGGGCGCTCAGGTCAGAGAACATCAGCCACCAAACTATAACGGTGATTATTCATAAACCATTACCACATGATTCATGTTGCATCGTCAGGCCCAGCGTGCAGCGTGGGACGAGCCGATGTGTGATTCGTATCTCCTGCTCTCGGGGAGCCTCAAAAACCATTGGCTCACCAAAGCGTGGCGCGTGATTGATGAAGACGCTGTTTCCAGAGCGGCGACCACCCTCCTGCCCTGCTCATCCCGCCTCAGCTGCAGGCTGCTCAGTCAGCAGCCTCTCCTTTACACCTGGCTCCGGTTCTCCCCTCGCTGGCTTCCATTACAGCTGAGGGCTGTGTCTGCAGCAGGTCGTCACTCGCTTGCATGTGAAGCTTCGGGATCAGAGAGGAGCCGTCCTCAGACCAGACACGCTTCTGTGGTAGGTGTCAAATGCTTTTAAGAATGAAGACTAATGGCGTCTTAGCTCAAACACGTGGAGAACGTGGGCTCACTGAGAGAAACCACCCATCACACACATCTACTCCCGGCCGGCGCCAGACTTCAGTCACATGGCTTCTTCTGCGGTCGGTCGGGGGTTTGTGCCCGAGGGTCGTGGCTGGGATGAAGTGGGATTTAAACTTCTTGGTGAAGCTTACGATTGGATGTGAAGTTTTACTCAAAGTGGCAGAACACCAACAAGCCTCAAGTGCTGGTTAGTGTAGATCTCAACAGAGAACGCACACCACCACCTCACTTCCTCCACTGAGCTTCAGCCAAATGTTCTTTAACAGCTGGAACCACGCCGACCAGCGGGACGATTAACGGTGGCCATGAAATATTGAATTTGGTGAATAAAGATCACATGAACTCAGAGATGAGGGCGAAGGTGCGTCACTGAGTCCGGCTGTTTTAGAGGTAAAGAACTACCCTCCCCATAAGGCTCAGCAAACAGACCCGGCGTTGCATAGCACAACAACATTTTATTACCATTTACAGTATATTACCATATATATATATATATATTTATATATATATATATATATATATATATATATATATGTGTGTGTGTGTGTGTGTGTGTGTGTGTGTGTGTGTGTGTGTCTGCAGCCAGGTTCCTCTCAAACAATGGCAGGAAGTCGTGAAGCTCAAAACGTCTGACGGTGATGGGTTCAGTTTCCATGGTAACAACACACTCCAAGCAGAGATGTGGGTGATACACTGCGGGATTGTGGGTAAGCCTGTTTCCTATCCGACGAACGTGAGCAGCAGCCATCAACCTGCTCGCTGCTGCTGAGTGGAGCTCGACATCATGATCGATCATCTCCGACGACGGCCTGATAAATGCGCCGCTCCAAACTGAATCTGAAGGATTCTCGTTGGAACTGGGCAGCTTGAAGCACTGCACTCAAACCTGGATTACCGACTGAATGTGTTATTGTCAGTTCTCAAGGGACATATGCCCACTGTCCATCCGTCACTCTCTCTCGCTCTATTTGTCCCTCTCTTTCCTCATCTGTGACTGTCCTCCTCCCTGATCCATCTTTGTCCCTGTCCCCGATCCCGGGTCTGCTCCTCGTTCCTGCTCATGGATCATGGGGACTTGTGGGTGTACATGAGTTGGCGGCGTGATTCCAGACCTGGTCTGCTGGTAAAGTGTCAGAAGTTTTGTTGTGATTGGGTTCAATAAAAGTGACTGACGGACTCGGTGTAGAGGACGCATGTCACCTTCACCTGTGGAACCATACAGGTGCTCACTGCTGAGCTCCAGGACACAATTCTGCCACGGAGACATGTCAAAGTGAGTAAATGGTGATGATTCAAGCAACAGCAGACGCCATTCTGGTTTGTGATTAGCTAACTGGTCGGCATCACCGGTAGCTTCCTACTGAGGACTCACCGATGTCAGCGGGGGGGAGGCCCCTTTCACCTCCCAAAACCAGCACCGTTGTCTAGACGTGACCACAGGCTGGTGATGTCAGCAGCTGACAGGGTGCTCATCCCTCCTCTGATGGACAGTCAATGATGAAAGGTGTCAAACGCGTGTTGAGGCTGAGACGAGCAGGGAGCTCTAATAAGAGCTCGCAGGGCCGAAGGATGGGAGGAACCGCGGCGTCTGTCATGTGACTGAGGGTCGAATGCTGCTGAGGTCTAAAAGTAGAAAATGGAAAACATGAAAGTCTTTATTTAGACTCAAACTGAAGTTTTTTCCTGCAGAATAGAAATGAAAGCGGCTCCTGATGGAAAAGAAACTGGCTAACAGATATTTGCATTTAGAGGGTTTGCTCAAACCCGCCTCTAATCAGCCACTTACTTGCTCTCTTGCTTTTGTTTTTATTTGCGTATGATGGAAAAATTAGTTCCTGTCCGTCAAATACCGCACAGCTGTCACAACCAATGAAGGAGTCCATTTGTTTCTCCATGTTCTTGCCGTTCATTGCACCAGCAGCGGGCCGCAGGGTGAGCCGGTCCAGGAATCGATGCAGGTTGGACACAGTCCAGTTCCTGTCTCAGTTCTCCTGTAAGGCTCCAGTGAGAAGGAACCAGCGGAGCCGACAGGACCACCGGCCTCACCTCCACACCACAATCACGCTGCCTTCTCTTGGACTGGAACCACAGACAGGAGAACGTGAATGTGTTGGGTATTTGACACACACACTCATAGTAGTGTGTAAGTGTGTGTGTCATCTTGTGAGGATCTTATTTATTTGCAGCACCTTTTTTGTGAGTAGCGTTTCTGTATTTCGTATTTCATTTTAAATCGAAGCAAACTGCAGGTAGAGAACGCTGTGTACATTCCAGTTATAAAACAACCTTTTATATTTTGCAAATTATGTAAAAAAAAAAAATGTAATTTGTATAAGATAAAGACGTTCTAGTTTAAGGTCAAGCAAGTTGGAACCAACGCCTCACATTGTATCAGGGTGAGTTTGTTTGATTGAGGATGATTGAGAGCGACTGTTTTATGCTCTTCATCCTCATACTTTGACTTTGAATGTGTGACTTCAGCATTGATTACCAAATAAAAAGTCATGTCCATCCATAACTAGAATCTATAAATCAGTTCAGTTGTAGAGAACCAGAACCACACGGACATTACAAGATTTAAGTTTAACAACTGAGTTTTGGGGGCGGCCCGGTGGAGCAGTGGTCCTCACGGTGGCCCCCCAGCAAGAAGGTTGTGGGTGGAGCCCCGGCTGCAGCACGAGGTCTTTCTGGGTGAGTCTGCATGTTCTCCCTGTTCCTGCTGGGTTCTCTCTGGTACTCCAGCTTCCTCCACAGTCCAAAGACATCAAGAGGGACCAGGTTAATCCAGACTCTAAATTGACCGTAGGTGTGGCTGGGAGAGCCAATGGTTGTCTGTCTCTATGTGTTGGTCCTGCCATGGACTGGTGACCTGTCCAGGGGGAAGGCTGCTGGGATAGGCTCCACCCCCACCACCCTGAACAGGAGGAGAGGGGGAACATGGAGGGATGGATGGAGGGAGGGATGGGTGGATGGATGGAGGGATGGATGGAGGGATGGATGGATGGATGGAGAAATGAATGGATGGATGGATGGTTGGAGAAATGGGTGGATGGATGGGTGGGTGGATGGAGGGAGGGATGGAGGGATGGATGGATGGAGGGATGGATGGAGGGAGGGATGGATGGATGGATGGAGGGATGGATGGATGGAGGGATGGATGGAGAAATGAATGGATGGATGGATGGTTGGAGAAATGGGTGGATGGATGGGTGGGTGGATGGATGGATGGATGGAGGGGTGGATGGATGGAGGGGTTGATTGATGAAGGGATGGATGGGTGGATGGATGGATGGAGTGATGGATGGTTGGAGAAATGGATGGATGGAACTGAATTCTAGTTTTGAATTCTTTTTCAGGGAAACCAGAGACACTTCTACACTGAAAGATCACCAAAGGTGTGTTAGTTTTGTGGTTATGTTAGTCACCTTATGAGTGTGTAGAGGTATTGTTGTTATTATTGAAGTTGTTGTGTAACACAGGGTTGTGTGTGGCACTCGTGTTCATGTGGGCTTATAGAATACAGGATGATTCTATTCAACGTGGCGAGAGTGTCACACAGAGTAGCATCGTAGCAGTAGAAGTACTGCAGGGGTGTCGGCTCAGCGGTGCACGTGAACTCTGAACTCTGCAACGACCGCAGGAACACGTATGAACATGATTAAATTCCATGTTTCAGTAATGACATCGCATCAAGAATACTGTTACACAATAAAAATGTGGTGTTTGATTATTCTAAACTATTATTCAATTAGCAAAATGTCTTGATGACTGAAGCTACAAAAGTGAGCAAAATCCAAAGACAGATGATAAGAGAAACAGTTTAACATCGAGCAAAGCTCAGCCTAAACCTAAACTTAAGTCATACAAACTAACAGCAACACCCACAAACGGAAACAGAACAGATCAACAGATCAGAACACATCAGGAACGATTATTGCGGCGCCAGTGGGAGGGGTTTGTCCCATTTCTGGAAGTGAAGTTCAGAGCCAGACGTTATTTTGGAGGCCAGCTGCTGTCCGTCATGAGGAAGGTGACATCACAGCTACCTCACTTCCAGTCCCAATGGCCTCATGTTTGAGATCATAACACTCAGCGGTTACATAAGTCATTCTTCCTCTAATACACCACATTTAACCTTAGATCTGCTGCTATAGGCTCAGACTGCTGGGATCTCCCATGATGCACTGGGCTTCTCTCTCCTCCTCCTGTCCTCATACGTGTTACTAACTCCTCTTCTTCTCCCCTCATCCCAGATCCTGGTGCTGCTGGAGGAGGCTCCAGACCTGAAGAGGCTCCAGCTGCCACCCGTAGCTCCACCTGCTCACGTCCCCGTCTGTCCATCAGTCTCTCCTCCTTTCTCTCTCTCTTTATCTCTGTCCCTCTCTCTCCTTCTGTCTCTCTGTCTTGCTCCATTCTCTGTCTTTGTCTCTGTCCATCACTCTCCTCCTTTCTCTCCCTCTTCATCTCTGTCCCTCTCTTTCCTTCTGTCTCTCTGTCTTCCTCCATTCTCTGTCTTTGTCTCTGTCCATCAGTCTCTCCTCCTTTCTCTCCCTCTTTATCTCTGTCCCTCTCTTTCCTTCTGTCTCTCTGTCTTCCTCATTCTCTGTCTTTGTCTCTGTCCATCAGTCTCTCCCTCTTTATCTCTGTCCCTCTCTTTCCTTCTGTCTCTCTGTCTTCCTCCATTCTCTGTCTTTGTCTCTGTCCATCAGTCTCTCCTCCTTTCTCTCCCTCTTTATGTCTCTCCCTCTCTTTCCTTCTGTCTCTCTGTCTTCCTCATTCTCTGTCTTTGTCTCTGTCCATCAGTCTCTCCTCCTTTCTCTCTCTCTTTATCTCTGTCCCTCTCTTTCATTCTGTCTCTCTGTCTTGCTCCGTTCTCTGTCTTTGTCTCTGTCCATCAGTCTCTCCTCCTTTCTCTCTCTCTTCATCTCTGTCCCTCTCTTTCCTTCTGTCTCTCTGTCTTCCTCCATTCTCTGTCTTTGTGTCTGTCCATCAGTCTCTCCCTCTTTATCTCTGTCCCTCTTTCCTTCTGTCTCTCTGTCTTCCTCATTTTCTGTCTTTGTCTGTCCATTAGTCTCTCCTCCTTTCTCTCTCTCTTTATCTCTGTCCCTCTCTCTCCTTCTGTCTCTCTGTCTTCCTCCATTCTCTGTCTTCGTCTCTGTCCTGCTCTCCTGCTCTCTCTCCGTCCCCACTGATCCTGGATCTGCTCCACCTTCCTGCTGGTAAAGGAAGGTTCTGGTGGCTGCTGTTGCAGGATGTGCTTGCTGATGGAGAATTGTTGGGTGGAGTTTCATTGAAGGAGGGAGGTGCTGGACCTGCTCTACTTGGACAGAGTCAGGACAGAACTTTGGTTGGGGTTTGGTGACACACAAATAAACCTGACCTGACTTGACACTTGGCAATGGTAACGTCAAGTAGTGAATGACATTTGGAGATTGACGGCAGCCCCTCAAACACAGCAATATTTTCCGTTCTCACTCTGTAACGACGCAGCAACTTCACTCTGTGTCGTTTCAATACCTGCAACACACGCACTGCCTTCAGGTGTTGTCAGGACGTAGTTGTACCTGTGTAGCACAAACTGCACTGCATTGATGCGATAGCACAGTCTTGGGTCTGTTGAAATACAGAGAAGCAGGAGACGAGGTTCAAACTGAAATAATGAATCAGAAATCAAACAGAATCACACCGATGTGCTCACAGCTACACAGGTTAGCTTATGAGGCGAACTGTTAGTGCCACTCAGACCCAAATGGCTCGTTAGCAGCTCAGTTAACACGACGAGGAGACAAAACAACCAACAGTTCCACAGCACTGAGGAAACATCTCACTCCATCAGTGACAGGAAAAAGACACAAACTGTTCTTTAAAAATAGAAATGAAGAAATGAAAGCGTCTGCATAGACACCTCTGCTAGGGAGGACTTCTCAACTGCTGCTGCCGCAGAAACAATAAACTAAATGCATGTTCTCATTTATTATAATTACATCTCCTTCTAATTATCTGCATTAAATATATTGTTCCCTGATTGAGGTGAAGGAACTCGTGAAGAGTGTCAACACCATCATGCAGTCGCTCCTTGATGTACTGTAGTTCCATACTAAGTAGCCCGTACTATTGACTAGAGAGATGAGTAAGTTATACCGTAAGTTCCAGAATAGCTACTCCCTCACTTTTGCTTCAGTCTACTTACATTTTAGTGCACATAAGGACCAACAGGTGTCTCATATGTAGGTATTAATAGGAGGAAATTACAAAATTACTCCAGGGACAAAGAGTTACACCTGAAGTATGACAGTGCTAAATGACAGGAAGCGACGTGTGTAGTTCCATGAAAGTACACAATGGCTGAGGCGGGGTTACATTCTGAAACCCAGGCTATAATAGAAAGTGCTGCTGGGTTTCCTTTGTTTTCATCAAGCAGCTTCCAACCAAAGCAAAGTGAAACCATTTGTTCCACTTGCAGCTTCACGCTAAGATCTGATCTGTGAGGGACGAATTTGACGGATGAGCTTTAGTCTGGCGAACAGTTCTGATGCGAGTGCAGCTGCAGAAATACGCCTTCTTCTTCTCTGGGTGCAGACCTGCAGAATCACGGCAACATAACAAATGATAACGACGGCGCGGCGTGACGCCACAGATGCAGCTGAGGTCATGTGAAGCCTTTGACGGGTCACTTCTTGAAGGATACTTCTTATTTTCTTTGTGTATGAGGAACATCAAATGAAGCAGGAAATGTATGGTTTCGTTCTCTGCCAACGGCCCTTTGAAGCACGAGTGATCATCACGGCGAGCGTTAAATGGACGGTAGCCTCGGGTCCGTGTGGCTAATCTGATTGTCCTGGATAACAAAGCGCTTGAGTAGATACCAGGGAGCAGCAGAACATCGGAGGGGGGCTGCCTGAGGGTGGTAAAGTACCATGAACCTTGAGGAGGAAAACTAACAAGCTGCAGCACCAGACCCTGCTGCTCACTCTCACACACACACACACACACTCACGATCACACACACACTCACACACACATGCTCACGCTCCAGGGCTCAGTGGTCCTGGGCCACGGAGAATCCCGTGTATCGTGCCAGTTGTCAGAAAGCTAAACAACAGTTGGTGCTGGTGCAGCACCTGTCAATCAGACTCACAAACTCACGAACAAAAACTAGAACCAGAGCTGCCAGGTGCAGGTTCTGGTGGTCCTGCCACCAGACAGGTGAGCAGGTGCTCCTTCAACTCCACACTCGCTTTTAGCTTCAGCTGATGAGAGAGAACCAACAAAGGAGCTCAGTGTCTTCATTTAAAATTATAAAAAACAAATGCAGACAAAGACATTCAGTGGTCAGTTTCTCTGTAACTTGCTAGGAACCTGCTGCCAGTCATGTGACCAACCAGCAGGAGCAGGGCTGAGTTGGAAAGGAGGTCAGGATGGGGAGAACCAGGGGATCCAGGGCCAGAGAGCAAGTGGACCAGTGTGCCAGCGTCACACCGCTCACCTTAAGACTCCCAGTTCTGAGTGAGAGCGCTTTCCAACCCGCAGTCACAAGACATCTAATTGCTAATCTATAATCCTTTTAATACGCTTTTGCCTTTTTCCGATTGATCCTTTTCCAACTGGAACAGCAGCACTGGGGGCTACATTAATCCTGTTATTGAAAGCCTGGAGTGTGGCTCTAGAAATCCAAATAGCTCTTTTACCCTTGTCACCCCCCCCCCCACGCACGCACACACACACATGCACACACACTCACACACACGTGCACACACACACATGCACACACTCACGCACACATGCACACACACATGCACACACACTCACGCTCACACACTCACTCACACACACACACACACTCACGCTCACACACACACTCACGCTCACACACGCACACGCTCACACACACACACTCACTCACACACACTCACGCTCACACACTCACACACACACACTCACGCTCGCACACACACACTCACGCTCACACCACTCACACACACAGTCACGCTCACACACACACTCACACACACATGCACACACACACGTGCATACACACATGCTCACACACACTCACTCACTCACACTCACACATACACTCACACACACACTAACGCTCACAGACACACTCTCAGTCACACACACACTCACACACACTCACTCACTCACACACACACACACTCACACTCACACATACACACACACACACACGCTCACACACACTCACCCACTCACACACACTCACACACACATACTCACACACACACTCACACACACACTCACGCTCACACACGCACACGCTCACACACACACTCACTCACACACACTCTCACTCACACACACGCTCATACACACACTCATTCACACACACGCTCACACTCACACACACACACTCACGCTCACACACACACACTCACGCTCACACCACTCACACACACAGTCACGCTCACACACACACTCACACACACATGCACACACACACATGCATACACACATGCTCACACACACTCACTCACTCACACTCACACATACACTCACACACACGCTCACACACACTCACTCACTCACACACACACACACACAT
>NC_141341.1:19985000-20010000 GCF_037954235.1 Aulostomus chinensis | reverse complement strand
CTAGTAAGGAATAAGATGAAGATGATGATGGACAAGTGTATTCCTAGAGTTCTCTGAGTGCCTCCTTGTCAGCTCCCGCTGGTCAGGTGGACGCCGTCACATCACCTTGTGCAGGACCCGGTTCGTGGGTCTGATGAGTCCCACTGCAGAAGCTGAGGAGACAGTCACAGTTCTTGCAACTGATGATGAGGATGTGGAGACGTGCAGCATCTCTGCCCTGGGAAAAGTACCTGCTGTCTGACTTTTTCTAATTAAATACATTTTAGTGCCTTTCTTGGAATTCACAAAATGCCAGAGAGAAGAAATAAATTGGTTTACTTTCGCCCTTTGAAAATGTCATGCATGCGTCATGGGGATGTCATTTGTTCCCTCCCAGTCAGGTAATGTTCAGGGGTGCTCTGCTGGAGCAACACGTGGACAGAGTCCTGCTGAGGACAGAGTCCTGCTGAGGACAGAGGTGGACGTGGGGAGCTCTTGGTTTGCCTCCGCCTGCAGTGGAGACCCCCAGGGGCCACCATCAGCCTGCTTCCAGGGACCTCTCAGAACCACACGGTCCTCCGGTGATGGGGAAGAAATCGGATGTGTAATTGTGTCAATGAAGCTCTCATGTGTTCAGGTGTTGTAAGAGTAGATTTGAACAGTAGAATTTTAATTATCTTTTCTAGAAACAGAGTTAAATGGGAGGTTTTCTTTGAATTCATCTTTCCTTTAGTTTGCGAACTTCCCTTCAGCGAACTGAAACGGCGCAGAAACAACAAAGAAAGCTCCGGAAACAAACGGTGAAGTAAACATGTCCGACCCAAGATGAAACTCATTCAGGCCTCCAACTCGACCGACATCCCAACCCTTTGGTGAAGCATGGAGCAGCAGTTCAGGACTGGCGTCTGACGATTCAGAAACGATTAAGGAAAAGTTATATTTCAGTGCAATTAATATAATTAAAGCTGAAGGGCTTCTTGCTGTTCGTCAATGGCTGCAACAATGAGTTGGCAACAAAGCTGAGGAGCAAATTGCATTAGTAAGTCGAGAAAAACTGTCTTAAAATGCAAATGTACAGCTGTTAATAGTTCTTCAAAAACCAATAATCCCCCACAGTCAGTCATGTGTCAAAATGGTTAATGGAAAAATATCCCAGAGGCACGCGGGGTCCTTTCTCCATTCTGCTTTTGATTAAAGCAGAAATCCTGTTCTGGGATAAAACGTGTGGTGGAGGTCAGGATGAGATTGGCAAAGATGGCGTCATGTGGGCAGCAGCCCAGACTCACTGATCTGATGTCATGATTTCCCAGATATGAAGCCCTCCACTGCTCAGCGCGCACATGAAGCGATGCTGAATGACCACACGTCGCTTTTGCTGGCACCAAATAAACAGCAGAGGTTTGACTGAAGTTCTACAAATGAAACCTCTTTGGATATTATGTGCTTACAACACTTTTGATTGGCTGAGCCAGCTGTCAATCTCCTGGCACTGGCCTCAAGGCAAGTGGACCTTTATGGATGCAGCACCTTCTAAACTCAGGGGCCATTCCACCTGCTTCAAAAGGTTAAAAAGTAGAGATGAAATAGGAAATAAAATGCATAAATACGTTTAAACGAGAAGTAAATGTCACAATTAAATGCAGCAATGGAGAAAAAAGTGACTAAAGTGACTTGCAGAAAGAATTCAGCTCTGCACTGAACTGGAGGCCATCAGACGGAGTGGCGTGCTCACTTCCTCTGAGCTGGTCACTCTTCTGCCAGCAGTCATTTTCAGTTCTCTTGGTTTCTCATCCTGGTTGTTTTGAAGATGCCAGCTTGAGAACTTTGGTTCTGATGTATTTGTCATCACTGATGACACCACTTCCCTCCGCTCGGCGCCGGGCGCCAGCCTCTCTGCCTTTAGGCCCAAAGATTCAGTTGAGTCTGTTTGGTTGAAGGCAGTTTTGCTGTTCTCCACACGGTACCGACACAAAACATCTACGGGACCAGAGTCACTGCTTGCAGGGCCAGTGTGGACTGTGGTGCCCTGTGGTGCACCGGGGGTTTGCCTGGGGGAGGTGGGCTTCAGGAACACGGCTGAGCTGTAGATGAGGAGTACTTGACCAGGACCATGCCAGCCAGACCCTGAAGCCTCAATGACATTAGCACAACTGGTAAAATGAGTCTGCCAGCAACCACTGACAGCAGAGAGCAGCAAATCTTTACCATCTCTGGTCGTGGAATTGTTGAACCAGACCCAACACCTCATCTGAGACATGCTCAATTCAACTCTCCCCTATGGCAGCTATGTTGATGGCTGCAGAGTTCTGAGGAGTTTATTGTGTCCCTGGAAGCCTTGAAGGATCTTGAGCTCGGCACGTTTGGCGATTGAGTGTCGGTGAGGGAAGAGCATGCCACATCCCCGCGACCCTGCAGGATGCTCACCACGCATGTGCAGCACTGGCTCATGTCAATAATTTGTCCTCGTGTCAAATTATGTCAAATGGTTCCTTGTAAATGCTGCTGCAGCAGGGAATTGTGGGACAGCAGCCGTCTTGCCAATAAGGACGGAACATAAGAATGGAGGCGGCTTTTCTTTTATGTTGAGAGAATTCACTTGACTCAGTCGGAACCCTGCTGAGAAGCCACCTCAGAGAAAGAGAGTGGGGGCGAGGTGGGACTTTCAAAGTAAAAGCTCAGGTGAATTCATCAGTGACCTGATGGAAACCTGTGTGATGCCACTGGTTTGTTTCATCCCCTTACAGCAGCTCTTCAGGTGAGACGGTGGTGTTTAATGCAGTTTCAATATAATTTGTTAATTTACATTTAACCCAGTCACATCCTATTTTTTTTGCCTATAAGCCTGAACATACCCCCACTGGAGACAGACATTCGGCTTTGTAAATGTAAATGTTGGCCTCTAATTGTGTCATTGGTCATATTTGGTGCTGGTCCCATATCAACACTGTGTGTGGCGGCCGGCTTGGGAGAGCACACACGGCGCAAAGATCATCTTTTAGCTAAACAGGGAAACACGAGCGTTGGTGTGTGTCGCTCTGTGCACCTCCCTCCACCTCTGCTCTTTGTTCAGCAGCACACAATTTGTCAGCATCCATGTGAGGTCCTTCATCATTTCCTGTATGGGGATAAACAGTGATATCACAGGCAGGAAACAAACCGTTGCGTGTTTGTCTCTTCTCTGGTGGCATTTAGCCACATACAATCACATGTTAAAGAAATCCCTGCTGGCTTGTTAAACGTGAGCACTGAGGGCAAACTTTTGGAGGCAGCTCCTTAACGAGGACAGCTATAAAAGCCCCCCGTGGTCCGCCAATGAACACACAAACCTGGCATCCACTTTAATTACTGATAAGTTGTGAGCCAGCGAAGGCAGCGGATTTCCCTCCCCCAGAGGCTCTAATCTGTTTAAAGCCGACTGCTGATCCTAACTGCCGAGTCGGAGGATTCAATGGCAGGTGCCACTGTGAAGTCCCAGAACAGACGCTATCAGTCTCTCATCCCAATCTCAACATCTCCCAGGGACTGAAATAAAAGTTGGCCTGTATGTGTCCAACTTTCTGGCACGTACGATTATGAGGAAATCTGCTCGATCACACATGGCGTGAGATCCAGAGAAGCTCCAAGAAGTAATTATAGCCAGGAACGGAGCTTATGTGTTCTGGGTCTCTTCAGTGTGGAGGCAGCGTGACACCTTCCACAGACTGTTGACATCAACTCTGTTTACGCACTGTTCACACGTGAAATAACGAGGTTGTGAAATGTGCCTCAACACACACACACACACACACACACACACACACACACACACACACACACACAACTACTGAATCAGGGATTTCCTCCACCTGACTGATCCTGCTGCATCATAATGTTGAATGGTGATCAATAATCGCTATTCCTCCATAATGAGCAGCACCGTTGACATCTGTGAGGACGTTCATGTGTTTGTTGTCTTTCCTCCAGATTTGTGTTTGCAGCTCTTGTTCAGTAGACAGGAACAACAGACTGAGGAGCCGCTTCGGATCTCTGGGAGTCCTGGAGTGCTCGAGGGACACAGTGGTGTTCTTCCACATCCTTCAGTCTACAGAGGGATCCATGCGTTTCCGTTCCTATTGTAAAATAAAACATTATGATTGGAGCACTGAGGTCTGTGGTGTGCTGCTGTCCAGCATCTGCATCCAGCCAAAGAGGCCAAAAACTACCAGTTTCATTCACCACATGGAACCAGATGTTGCAAAGCTTTCTCTGCAGCTGAGGTTTTCCAGGTCTCTCAGGTCTCCCTGCTCTTCAAGGTCTCCCTCCTCTTCCCTGCTCTTCAAGGTCTCCCTCCTCTCCCAGGTGACGATGACAAATAACCACAAATCCTGACTGACCCGTAATCAGACAACAGAACTCACACAGACCAACCATCAATCCATAAAATGTACTGTATTCTTTAATTGATTTGTACAGCTCCACCCATCATTCTCAACCCCACCCAATAAAGAAAAATTCAGTGAATACTTTTAATATATTTAGTCAGTTTACAGTTTCTGTACAAGATTGCTGTTTTCATGAAATTCACAACGAGGGCTGCAACATCATTTTCTTAGAGGAACCAAGAACAAGCATAAATGAGTTGGGGGGGGGGGGAAGCACACAGCTCATGGGGGGGCATGTACAGAAGCAGCGCAATTAGGATAAACTATGTACAATACAAACCATTCATACAAATTAGGCTAAGATATAGAATTAAATACATTACATTTGATATATTAAGTGACAATGAGCAAGCCCCCTCCCAAACAAACAACCCACCCATCCGTCAGGGACTCAGCCCAGACTGGACCAGCTGGGAGCTCACAGATGCAGCATCAGAACTGGTCCCAGCACACAAACACCTCCACGCCATCACACTTTCTCATCTTCAGCTGCCTTGCATGTCGTATAAAAACGTCTGAGGATCCAGGGTTTGAATTTCCTTTCAGGTTTTGAGGATTTAATGTTGTTTTTGCAGGATCAACTGCAGAGCGTAAAGAGCACAGCCGGCTCAAACAGTCCACGTGTGTCCAGAGTCACAGGGTTGAATCCAGAATGGAAAAGAAGAATAAAACAGTGGAGTGACCATGAAAACAAACAAAAAGGAAAGATTTAAAAAGTGATATCACCCTCAAAAAGGACCCACAAGCTCCAGCTATCTACACACGTTAAACAGGGTTAAAACATCGTTCAGGAGAAACAAGTCTAACTGACTAGAATCGTAGTAATCACTGGTCGCTTTGATCATTGTACAGTCATATTTTCACCTTTTTTAATATTTAAAGTAACTGCTCTCCCTGCAAAATTCTGAACATTAAAGTGGGAAACCAATCGGGGTGACGCTCTGGTACGGATATGTTTGACTACACATTGCTCTGGGATGGGTCGAAGCCCAGGATGTGCTCCGCTCATCCCACTCGTGCGCGTGAGTGTTCTGGCGCATCAGCCAGAGGGGAAGTAGGGGGTGTCGCTGTGGTAGTTGTAGTCCGGACACACTTTCTGCACTAGTTTGTAGTCGGTGCTGTAGAAGGAAATGAAGATGCAGATGACCTTGAAGGGTTTGGAGCAGAGCCAGGAGACGTGGCTCTGGGTCTGCTCCTGGTAGCACGTCTTGGATGGGTCGAAGTTGCAGAGCGTGTTCTTGGCGCCCTTCTCCACCTTCTCGTACTCTATACGGCAATTGAAGGACTTGGAGTCCTTGGCATCAATGACAGACTGCTGTGCCGCCACGTCAAACTCCACTATCTTGGTAGGGGGGACCAGGCTGACGGACACGTTGCCCTGGCCTGTTGAGTTGTGGCGAAAGTAGACACTGAATGTGCCATTGCCGTGATCCACAATCTTACCAGTGATTAGCAGGTTGAGTTTTACCGTCTTGATGTTGGAGTGGAAATCCCCCCAGCCGAACATCTTCTTGAACTTCCCTGTCTTGACCATGGGCCGCCGTTTAGCCCGTGGCCGTGAGTCCTGCAGGTCTGTGGAGTTCCTCAGCCACTCCCACAGGTCCTGCTCAGAGTAGGGCTCTGGAGTGTCGTAGCGAAGGTCCAAGGCAGTGCTGTTCTCTTTGCCATGCAGTGTCTGTAAGAGAAGCCTACTGATGGACATGTCCTTGCTGCTTTCTGTCCATATATGCTTTAGCATGGATTTGGGGCTCCCAGACTTCACAATATCAGACTTTGAGGCGTGAGCACTTGTAACCTGGGAAAGAGAGAGAAAAAAAAACAAGCATCCATCAGCTCAAGTTTGAAGGATTTGAGACTCTCAAGCCTTTGTAATCGTGGCGTTACCCAGCCAACACATCCCTGAGGGGCCCACATGGACCCTACCCGACTGACACGGGCTTCTTGAAAGAGCGCTTTCAAGTAGGTTGAGTTGGGGCCCAGGACCAGGACTAAAGACAGGCAGATAATCTAGACAGCAACATCCTGAGAGGACTGCATTCTCCGAGCTTTTACCCCCACAGTCCCAGTACAGAGCCCATGGAGGGAGCTACCGTCAAGCTATCTGGACCAACCCACCTGAGGCCTGCAAACACAAACCGAGCAGGGTCCCAAGTGGTTTTGTGCCTGGTGAAAGATGTCAAGTCTCTCTGGTCCTCTAACATCTGCTGATAGACTCTCATTTGAAACACCAGAAGATATGTTGGAGGAGCATCCGGCCACTGGAGGTCAGATCTAAACGATTTCTATCAGATTCCTGAGAGAAGCTCTGTGCTTGGCAGGCGTTCCAGGACGGCTGGAGAGCTTTAGGAGTCTGGGCAGCATGTGGACCCGGGTCGTACAGTTACAGCTCCATCTGGACTCTCATCTTTCCTGAATCTCCTCCAGTGTGTTGAACTTGACTCCTTTACAGTTTTCTTTTGATAAATGTGACTTTTGAGTGTCATGTTTGTTTGTTTGTTTGTTTTTCAACTTTGTGTTGGGACACGCTGTATCCCAGTATTAACCCAGTCAGCTCAGGTACTTATTAACTGGTTGTTGTAACAACCATGACCAACATGAACCGTCTTCGCCATAAAGAACTCCTGTGTGTGACCCTGGTTACACGGCCACAGGCCCACTTATCACCTCAGTCACCAACACCCAAAAATTCCAGAGAAAAATTTCTTTTGCATCAATAAACCTATGCTTTGTCCTGGATTGTTGTTGGTGATCATATTTCCCATCCAGGCTCCACAGATCATTCTGGTCCTCTGACACATAAAGCACCTTACAAGCTACAGAAAAACCAGTCAGATCTGCTGGTGCCCCATGACGACGGCGCTGCAGCAGCGGTGGGTCATGGACTTATACGCCTCATTTATGTGCTGATTAGAATTCATTCGTCTGAGTGAAATACGTGGCTCTCCATGCTGTGGACTTGTCATCAAGTGCCGGTTCCGCCCCTTAATCCCTGAGTGTTTGTTAACCCTGCAGGTGACTTGAAGATACCTGGGACACGCTGAACTTGTCCACACGGAACTCAGTCTCAGCCTCTATTGACTTGATTTATTCTTCTCCCTCATTTAGTTGAGCTCAGCTTGTTGGCTGAGTGTCAGAGCCGGTGCACGACAGAGTAATTACACCCCCGTTAGCTATGTAGCTCGTTTGAATCTGCAGGTCCTGAGCAGGAAAATATAAAAACAAAACAAGAATACAACCGTAGGAGGGGAATTCTAAAGGTTCGAAACAACAAGCCATTTGTTCTGTAAACAGAAATGTTGTGGTTGTTTCAAACTGACCTGCCAGCCCTCAGCATGTGACCACATCACATCTGAACTCAAAGCTAAAATAGCAAGTGTCAAAAAGTGCTGCTAGCTGAGTGTTTTCTACAGCTCCTCTCTTCGCCAATGAGAGGGAGGCTGAGTCTGTATGTCAGAGGTCAGAGTTCACCCAGCTGCTCTGCTGGGGTGGTGTAGTCTTTGTCCCTCCTCCCTGGAGAAAGTCCACTGCCATCGGTGCACATGGAGACCTCCAGAGAGAGAAGAGAGCAGCCGTCCCCATTTCGTCACCCAGCTGAGCACCATTCTAGATGACGACGCTTCGGTCGCCATTCAGACGCCTTCACTGGTATAAACTTTGATCCAGCATCTTCAGAGTCAGGGTTTGATATTGCAAATCATCTGCTAAATGGCGGATCCCAAAAATGTGCTTGTTTTCTTTCAAAAACTAACAGGAAATCAGTGGAAAGTTCCAGAAAAAGACAGTTTATGTAAATTTTAAAATACTAGAAAAATGATTCATGCCGATCAGCCAAAACATTAAAACCAGGGACAGGTTTTTACCGGCTACGATACAACAGGCCTGCAACTGATTTCTTACTGAATCTCTTTGAAAAGAGCTGATATGATTTTATTCTGGGTTTGACTGGCAGACGTGTCTTAAACATTTGCCACCCATTTATTGCTGATAAACCAGAATTACAGCCTCCAAAACCTCAGGATCTGACAGGCCTGTCAAACAGAGTCACTAAAACTGATGGCTGTCATGAGGGGTGATTCACCGCTGTTGTGTGTGGTGCAGGTTAAAAGATCACATCAACCATGCAGTATCTGAATGGACAACTGGGGTTCCCAGACCACACTTTGAGAACCCCTGCTATAAGAATAATTGCTACAGAATAAGAGACCGCATGCACATCTTTATGAGTGCCTTTGTGCTGCTTGCCTGAGTAGAAGAACCGGCCAGGAAAGCTGCACTGAGTTCTCATCCCAGGGCCCTGGAGAGGCTGGGGGCTGGCGAGGTCCTCCTCTCTCCTCTGACAAACAGAGGCAGTGTCCCCCAGGTGGGGTATGAGAGGCGGGGCTGCTCAGCAGGGAAAGACTGCTCTCTTACCTACGGACTGATCCTTTAACTGGTGATTGATGAGCCAGAGGTTTTAACTATGTAGCCGTGATGAGTGGAATTAGCCTGACGCAGGCGCGGTGGCGCTGTGGGACATTGATTTCCTGATGTCTACTGTACAATGTGACAGCCGATCTGTCTTGCTGAGGTTTTTGCATTTTTGCAGGTCTCCCTTACAATCAATACTTTGAAAATAAGGTTTCACTACCAATCACATGGGTCTTTGAACTGAATTTCCTCACACTCAGGCCAGGCTGAGGTTACGAGGGCGAGGGCTGCCCTCGTAACCTCAGGGGAGTGCCTTTTTAACCTGATTTTTAGAAATTCAGTGAAAGAAAATACTAATTTATGTGTTTCCATCTTCTACTGTTTTGCAAATAATGGGAGTAAGTTCATCAAGATGGGCCGTTGGTGGCACAAATATCCAGTCAGGTGTCATTTACCACAGCAGAAGAAGACGAAGCGGCGCAAGCAACGTAATGAGGGACATGAAAAAACATGACATCTAAGAAAATGCAACAAGTAGCATGCAATAGCAAAAATCACAAAGTAAAAAATATCACAAGAATCAGCTACAACTCTGGCGAAGTGCGCTAGGACATGTTCCGCTAACACACACGTTTCTGGTGTTTGCATCGTCCACCGCCGCCATTGCTCCTCTGATGCAGAGCGGCGTGTGTCGGTCGCATGATTTCTAAACTACATCCTAATTCATGAAATCTGTTTGCGCACCATTTGTTCTCATTTAGTCTTTGTTGGTGTAAACACTTTTGAGATATTTTGTGATTTTGTTTTAATTTCCATTGTTTTCATTCGGTGTTATGAGAATAAAGTGAAAATGTGCATTGGAAAAAAAAACAGGCTGATGGAAATCCCACTGTCCCAGTTTCAAAATGGAGCCGTGTGTGTGTGTGTGTGTGTGTGTGTGTGTGTGTGTGTGTGTGCGCACGCGCGTGCATGTGTGTGTGTCCCAGTGAGGACAACTCAGGGAATCACTGAGTCACAGGCCTCTTCTCATTTCATCTCCTCCACCTCCTGCCTGTGACCCACTAATCGATCTTAGCACGATGCTCTGAGGGACTCAAGTCCCAGAATATGTTGGGGGGCAGAGGAGAGAGGAGGCTTGCTGGAGGAGCTTAGCGCGAGCACCACTTCCAGGAAGACCCTTCAGAACTCATGACCAAACCAGAGGCATGACACACAACTGGAACACACCATGAATATTCGCCCGGTGGCATTTTACTGTTCGAACCCGGTCCAAAGCCCGGTCACAATAACATTACAGTCAGAAAGAGGACAGAAGTCTAATGGCCATACAGCAGGGCTGCCACAATATTACTTTCTAACTCACTACCAATACCCAGGAAATACTCCATACCACTTCAGATCCCACTGGTGGACTGGAGGACTTTTGTCAGACGTGCAGCTCCACCAAGTCGAGAGCCTTGAATACAAAACACTTCCAAACCGCACTTTTCCTTCAACCCAAACTGGCCACTGACACTCGGCAGCAACTAGGATTTAAGCAGCAATGATCTGATTGATAGTTCTGACAACCCCACCATGCAGTTACAAATGAAAACACAGGCAGAGCGACGTGTGAGGGGGAAAACAATACAGACTGAATAAACCAATCAGCCAAATAACAGCAGAATAAAACAGAAAATTCAGAGACAAAGTAACAATTTCTCCTGCAATAATCACGATTAAAGTGAAGTGATGGTTTGGGCCACTCAGGTCAGTAATCAGTAGTACTCAGTAGTACTCAGTAGTCGACTATACTACCTGGCAGCTGGACTCCCCTGTCAGTACTTTCTGAACCAAAGTTTCTGACTTGCAGGCTCTGACCTCAGTGACCTTTCACATGATGACTGTTTCTAGGTGTAGCAGGCTTCACCAGCAGCAATGCAGCTCCCTCAGAGCTCTGATGGCCTTCCTCCCTCTCACATTGTCCAGAAGTCGTGGCTCAACCGTTCGGGTTTTCCCTTGTGAACTGGGAATTCTTAGTGGCTGCTGCCGTGTTTCTCTTGATATCCACCTACCAACCAACCAACCAACACCAGATCCTCCTCCTGCCCTCAGCTCCACCCCCTGCCAGGACCCAGCTCTCTGATAAACCTCTCCGACGCTCATCTTGACCCATCCTGCCTGCTCAGAGAAGACTTACAAACTGGAACAAATCTGTAATGTTCATATCTCACATAAGTCCTTGTACCAATGAGGAGCCAAAAGGATGACATCAGGGCAGCATGGCTCAGAGGAAGAGTGGTCGTCTAGCAACCGAAGGGTCGCTGGTTCCATCCCCCACTTCCCCTGTGACCATGTCCAAGTGTCCTTGAGCAAGACACTGAACCCCTAATTGCTTCTGATGGCCCTGAGACGGACTGGTGACCCGGATGAACCCACCTCTCACCCAATGTCAGCTGGGATAGGCTCCACCCCCCACCCTCAACAGATAATTAATTCTTTTCACAATACGCAACCTCGAAAATTAAAACCAAATACTTGGTCAAACAGAGTGGTGGTGGGCGGGAACAAGCTGATGGACACATGCTGTCATGTTTGACTGGCACCTCTCTAAATCAAGGCTCGGGGGTGTGAACGGCTCGTCTCATTAAAGCCTGCTGATTCCTCATGTCTCCTCCATCTCAGATGGGCGGCACTACAACACGATAACGTGAGGGGAGGAGGCGAGGAAAGGAAACAAGGAAGTCAAAGAAAACCAACATGACGGTGACGGAAACTGGATCTTTGCCTGATGCTCACTTGGCTGCCAGGAGGACGCGAGGAGCGAGACCGAGGGTGTGAGGTGGCGGTTGAAGGAATACGAGTGCGTGAGAGTTGTACTGCTTGTTAGCGCCTCACAGATGACTTTGCAGAGAAGAAGAGATCGTGGTAGGCGGGACCAGTGATGGTGAGGATGAGTGTTGGGGTACTGCAGACCCGTCTCAGACAAGGTCTCCGTCTTGTCCTAGACTTGACCGCATGTTCACTCTTGTCTCTGTCTTGGAGCGATAACTGACTCCACACCTTAATTCACATGTAGAATTGGTGACCCGAACTGCTTCAGTGGCTCAGCTGGGCTTTTAGTCCTGGGTGTTTGAGTCAAAGGTTCTGTCTGAGGTTCTGGTTCCATGATCCATTGCTGGGACCTTCACATACACACACTGGGGCCTCGGCTCTTCCTCGGTCCGCCTGGACCAGACTGGAGACACTGGAGTCACAGCTCCTCACCATCTGGTAGCGTTGTTGCTAACATTAGCAGCTAGCATGAGCAGCAGCAGGTGCTTCCTGCTCCAGCTGCTCACATGATAGGAATGACTGTCACCACGTAGGCATCTGACACAAAAATATTGTGTACTGTGAATTACAATGTGGCTCACATAGTTCCTCTTTTGAGTAGTGACGGTTTTGATAGTATTCTTTGATCTTACATGATTTTGACTTGGTTCATTTACAAAAAGCAATTCTTTTGATTCCTCCGCATGCCACTTGATGGAGCTGGTGTCCCACTGATGGTAAACCAGCTCCATCAAGTGGTACTGTATGCGTAGTTAAAGTTAAAATAAACAGAAAATTTTAAAAAAGCCTTCTAAGGTCAAGTGGAGGAGACACTGAAAACACAGAGGAACTTTATGTGCTCTGAGATTGATGCTCTCAGAAAGAGATAAACTGAACCACATAATATTCAGCGGTGGAAGTCGTGAAATTAAAGAAATTAAAGCAAAATGAGCCGTTGCTGTAATATCTGTCTCAGCTGTGTTCACAAGCTGATACACCATAAGAAATAAAAGTTAAATAGGTTGACATGAAATAGGCTGCAAAAACATCCCACCAAAGCCCCAGACCAATGATCGTAACATGAGGGGCCAGGAGGACGCACAGGCAAGACGGAGCGGCGAGCGCACGCACGGTGTCCCTGAGAATCTACCTGTCAGCTGATGCTGCTCGGGACAGCGACTCCCTCTAATTCACTCTGGATTCTAGCACAGGTCGCCGTCGTCACTGCTCAGGAATGTCTTGACCTGGCAACCTCTGTATCGTCTCTGCTGTTCGGGCGCACGCTGCACATCAGTGTGACAAACACTCCTCTATTTTTTTGTCGTGAGACTGTAACTAAACAGAAATTAAGTGTTAAAGTGGCAGTCGCTGGGACAAGAGTAACATTAAACACTCACTCCATTCATCCAGAGGCTGATTATGTTTTACATTTGCTGAACATGAGGAAGCTCAGAAGTGAGGGAACAAAGAGGAGCTGATTGGGCGTAACAGAGCTGAAGAGGGTCTATCTATAGTCGGAGGGGTTAAACTGGGAGAGCCACTCAGCAATCACTCCCTATTCAGACAGGTGCATCGGCCTCCTCCTGCATCGAGGTCAAGGATTACATCAGGATGCATTTATGGTAATGTGCCTGCTTATAACAGCCAACTCAACGGAACCAACATGCAAACACTCGAGAAGCAGTTGAGCGTCAATGGTCCTCAGAGACCCCGGAGATTTAGTCACGCTGTCACCTCGAGAGACATCCTGACACCCAGCCTGCAGCCTGAAGAGAGGCTGGCACATCTGCCTCCCAGCCAGAGCCCAGCCAGAGCCCAGCCAGAGCATCATCCCTCCATCAGACCAGCAGCCTCCATCCAGCTTTGGACTGAACACAGTTCCCGTAACCCCATCTCATCTCAGGGGTGAATATATTAGAACGCTTCCCTATTTTCACACTCACAACTGCAGTGAAGTACTTAGTATTTGCAGTACTTATGAAATGTTTTGGATTGAAGGCGGGCTTGTTGATTCACCCCTAATACCTCACACACGAGACAGGAAGGTCATTCTGAAGGGTGAGACGTTCAGCATTCTTTTTCAGTCAAACAACAGGCTCGTCCTCGTTCCACTCGTCTTACTTATTCATTCTATCTTTGTCTTGGTGATGTCAGCAACCTGCCGCCTGTTTACATGGATTAAATATGACGGCGTACCGAATATCAACAGTCACTCTGCACAGTCGTCTGCAGGTGTACTGATCCACAATCAAACAGGTAGCAGGCACTGCATGTGTCCTCGTGGTCCAGTCCAGTGTGTGTGTGTGTGTGTGTGTGGGGGGGGGGGTCTATGCGCTGCACACAAACATGTTTATCTGTGCAGCTCTCAGACTCAGGCACCGTCCAGCAGGTTTCAGGCTGAGGGCCAGAAGGTTCCAGCTGCAGTGCGCTCACCTGAGGGAACGGTGCATCTGGTAAACATGGCTGGCGCCGCAGACATACCCGACTCCTCGCCAGACAGCCAGGTGCTTGCCTGCAGGCGAGGAAGTCTGATGGTCAGTGTCCATCGGCACTATCCAGGTAAACATGTCTTCACACACACTGCACAAGACTCTGCACTTCCACAGGCCCTGGTTGGTGTGGTAAACTTGTGGACTTAAGCTGCTGCAACTTAACTGGGTGTCAAGGTGGAGCAGACCCTCCCCCCCAGCTCAGTCCAAATGTCCTCTGGCTGCAGCTCCTTTTGTTGTTATATTCATTTCAGTAAATTCAGCCGTTGTACAAAATGTATCACCCAAAATGATGATGACGATGAAGGCGGTTCACCGGGATGGCAGTGGTCAGACATGTTCCTCTAGAGTTGAGGGGTCCATGGGGGAGTGTTGCACCAGTTGTTGTGGAGTTCAGGGACAGCGTCCACATCCGCAGTGTTGTCTAGTCATTTGTTGGGGGGCAGTTGCAGACATGATGGTGTTTCATGGGCAAACATGTTGGTCTGAGCGGCGCCAGATCGCTGCTGGCAGATGGAGCGTCCTCTCAACGCAGAGAGCTGGTCAGCTTCAAAGGCACGTGTTTAGACCTCATGAGAGGGATTTGATGATGATGCGGGATTGATTCTACTCCTGAAACACCAAGGCCGGGCTGCCCCTCCCAGGAGAGTGCTGCTGTCACATGCACTTGTGTTAGGAGTCAGCACCAGCCACGCTGCCCAGCGGTGAGGAAAACACCTCAGAACGCAGAACTGGACTATATGTACTAGAATACTGGAACATTTTCTATTCTCTCTCTTTATGCTACAGTTCCCTGTGAAGCAGCTCATGAAGGACTCAACTTGGGCTCCAGCATCTGTCTTTTTTGATAAAGCTCACAGTTAAGGCTGACTCAGGATAGCCCCGCCCCCTACCTGTCCTGCTACAAGGTGAAAGCCATTATTCTGTACACATCCATACCTCATAAATGAACGTTAGTAAGTTGTACCTAGTGCTCATGGTGCCTTCATCCCACATTGTCCTCAGACTCAGTACCCTAGTGACACATTAATGCTCATATTGTGCTGGAGTCTGTTGTGGTTGTCGGTAGATCTTATCATTGTCAGCTGTACTTTATTATTCTTGCTGCTAGTGTCCTTGTTTGTTGTCGTGCGTCTCCTCATCCCACTATCTCTCTATCTCTATCTCTCCCTCTTCCCTTGTCTGTTTGTCAATCTCTGGCTGTTTCTGTCTCTCTTTCCTTCCCTGCTCAACGTTTCTGCCTGTTAAAAGGACGTTAAACATGAGGCTCTCTGGAGGACTTGCGGTCTCTTGAAGCTACATGAGTTTACAGAGTGGAGCCCGGAGGGAACCGTTGCTGTGACTTGATGCTGAGCAAAAGACTGATTTGACTTTGTCCCATTGCTTTATTCTGTCTCTTTTGAACCAAAAATTATAATCTCTCTCTCTCTCACTCCCTCTCCGCCCTCCCCCCCCCCACACACACACACACATCTGGAACTGTTCACCTCAGCTATCCGCCAGCTGGTCTCTAGCAGTGTCCTGAGGATGTCTCAGCCGTTTCCAGTCACAGGTTGTTCCCGTGTCTCAGCGTGATGGAAGCTGTCCGATGACCAATCAGAGGAGCTCTGACTGACAGCTGTCACTCCCAACAACTCGAGCGCTCATTCGCTTAAGGAACAGGACTGCGCGCTGTACGTGAACATGCTGAGGACTGATAATGAAGATGCAAACTAGGGTAGTTCTGGCAGAGGAGAGGAAGGGGGTCCTCTGAGGTGAGTTGGTGTTCCATGGAGGAGCAGCACCCCTGTCACCCCAGGTTTGGTGCTTGGTCCTGGAGATCTGATGGGGGTGCGGTCACCCAGACCCGAGGGACGGTATTTGGTGCTGGAACCAGTGACAACTTAAAAATACAGAACTGCAGCTCTTGTTCTCCTTTATAGTCTCGGCTACACTGATTTATCCCTGAACTGTGATCTTATTGGAGGAAATCAGGGACGTTGTCATTTGTTCTTGTAATTACCTTGTCGCTTTCTGCAGAATACACAGGTATAATTGATGTGTCTCTTTTACTGCCAAGAGCTGCAGAATGGAACAATAAATCAAACCTCAACACTTGCATTGCAGGCTGTCTGATTTTGTTGGTGTCGCTAATTTGCACCTCGGTGAAGCGGCGAAGAATTCAAGAATTCAGCCATACGCTGATGTGAAGATCAACGACAGAACCCCCCAGAACACAGTTGGGTTCTAGTTTCAGGCTTCAGCTCCAAGAGAACAAGCAGCAACACCCCATTTACTTCTCCACTGCTGAAAAAGACAAAAGATGTGAGACGAGCTGCAGATTCCCTGAGCGCTTTGGATGTTTCCGATCAGGTCAGAGCTGCAACCAAACGCAGGCCAAGAAAGAAGGTGCCTGATAAAGGCCCACTGAAAGCGCCAGCGAATGGAAACAAACCAGGAGGACCAGGAACACCTGAGGACTGTGGCAGACCTGCACCCCCACCCCCACACCCACCCGGCTGGCTGCCTTCTTTCAGAAGAGACAGCCATACCCGCTCTCCATCCGCTTTACAAGTAGAGTCATTCCTTTAGAGACCTCTGCCCACTGCAACGACTGAATTCAGTAATCAACATTCCAAGCCTCCAACAGAAGGGCCAGAGAACACAGCTGGGCTCTGAGGACGGTGCAAAATGGACCAAAGTTCTATTTCCTGTCTAAGATTTGTTGCACAGTTGCACAGGTATTACCCATAAACCTGTGCAGCAGCTGCCTGAGCATCTGGAGGTCATAAACAAAGATCTCTCATTCTTGTGCATCCGTCGCCATGACACTGATTGTGGTGTTTGAAGATACTGCCAGGAGTCGCCTCAGTGTGTCATTTATGTCACTTCCTGTCCAGTGAACACTCATCAGCAGTTTTAAGGGGCCCCAGAGACAAGGGTGCTGCTCTTACTGTTGATGCGCTGATTCTTTGGAACAAGAAACATTTCAGCAGTAATTACCCAGTGATGTTTGCGTTTACAGAGCTCGCCGCCATTTGTGAGGCTCTAGTTAGAGTGGCTGGTTAGGTGTCGGTGGGTCAGCCAGGCGTGACATGAGCATGACACAAAACGGAACATACTACTCATCGTAGTCAGCCAGCAGACCGTGTTAGTTGTGTTACGTGGCAGCATGAAATGTTACTTTTGGTTGTTGTTGTTGTTTTTTTTGTCATCACACAAAAACGCCGTCCTCCTGTCATCCACAATGACAGAGAGTCCGCAGGACAAAATAGAGCCGGTCCACCTGACGTCATGAACGCTGTTTGTCACATGATCTCGATCTGTCCCCTCTTCATGGTGCAACACTGAGTCAGCAATGATGTCATGCTGCAGCTCCATCGTACCCGCACCTGCTGGTTCAGTCAATGACTTTGGGACGTGAGCATGCTGGGATACCTATCCAACCAGGAAACGCCAAAGTGAACCGCCCACTGCGTCCTCCCACCGGTGAAGCGTTGGTGGGGCGGGACAGGACGCTCCAGCCTGTGACGGCTGTGTGGCTTTTCTTTCAAACCTCAACATGAAAACCATCCGTCCTCCATTGGAGGAGAAGGAGAAAATACAAGCTTGCGTGTGACTGTTGTGACACTCAGCATCCCGCGGTGAGCAGGCCGGAGGGTTGAGTCGGTCACGTGGAGGGTGAGGAGCCCTCGTTATGATAGCTAGCATCAAAGCAGTTCCATACTTTGATCAATAATAAAATAAAATCTCAAAGTTCATGTGATTTACTGTCACAAGAATAAACCCCGCCCACTTCATGTCTGCTGTCACAATACAACTTCTGATCATTTTGTTGGTGAACACATATTGACTCTGAACTGGGGATGAGCTGGATACTGGGATGGAACCAGTAGCATGACCAGCTCATCGTCATGCAGACACAACTTCACTGTTCAGGGTTTATTCCTCCATCAGCCTGCTTCTGTGTGGGAACAAACATGCCGAGAGCAGCAGGTCAACTGATCTATCCCAAAAAACTTACACTTTCATGTCAAGCCACACCCACTACTGCTTTAAGCCCCGCCCCTCCGAGTACATAGAACAGTACATATCATTTTTGCTTTTACACAGACACATATAATGGTGAACTCATTCATCATGATAGTGTGTGTGTGTTTGTGTGTGTGTGTGTGTGTGTGTGTGTGTGTGTGTGTGTGTGTGTGTGTGTGTGTGTGTGTGTGTGTGTGTGTGTGAGCCCCACAGCGTGACCTACACACACTGCACTGGTTTGTGTAACCAGTTATGCAGGGTTCTGTTCTATGACATGTTTTCTGCTCTGCTACGGTGAGCAGCACATCCAGACACAGCCAAAGTGAGCTTAGCAGGCCTCTCGCCATGAGTCAGACGCAGACAAAACATTGTGTCCTCGAAAAATTGTATGTTTATCTTTCAAATTCCTGAGGAAGATCAAAGCACCTCCATTTGCCCCAAAAATTCTTTGGTCAGAGTTCCACTCCTCCACCAGCTTCATTCAGACAGCACCACCACAATCACCAGCAGCCCCCTTCCCATCATCATCAACCCCATCACCATCACCACCAAAACCATCACCACCATCACCATCACCCCCATCACCACTAAAACCATCACCATCATCACCGCCATCACCATCACCATCACCCCCATCACCATCACCACCAAAACCATCACCACCATCACCCCCATCACCACTAAAACCATCACCATCATCACCCCATCACCATCACCACTATCACCATCACCCCCATCACCACTAAAACCATCACCATCACCACCAAAACCATCACCATCACCCCCATCGTCGCAGTGACAGCACTATCAACGCCATCACCATCAACGCCATCACCATCAACACCATCATCATTACTATCAGCATTACCATCATCACGACCACTACCACTACCATAACTACCACCATCAACACCATCACCACCATCATCACATCGATACCACCATCAACAATAGAGTTGGGTTAAAAATGTCTATGTACTGATATTTTATCGATATACATTTGCAGGAAAGATTATCGATACATAAATCCCAGTATCGATCTTTTAAAATGCATTAGATTTTACCCGTTTATTTTCTTGTTTTTGTTTGCCCCTTTAGTCTCGCGTTATTTAGTGCGTAGTGCAACGTTACTGCAGTCAGATGATCAGATCTCGCGAGATCCAGGCCATGTGCCTCCGATCAGAGAACAGCAAGATGGCAGAAGCGCAACTTTAAACTCCGGCAAATTTAAGAGCCGATGTCTGGCAGCACTTCGGCTTTAAGAAGCAAGAAAACTGCGCTCAACTTGACAAAAATAATGCTGTGCGCAAAATGTGCAAAGTAGAAGTTAAGTACAACGGAAATACAACTCATCTCTGGAGCCATGTGACAAGGCATCACCCAGAGTACACTCGGCAACCAGGAAACTACAAGTCACTGCAACAACCCTTGCTGGAGAAAGCGTTTGGGACCAAGTTTCAAGCCACGCCTCCACGTGCAGAGAACATCACTTCGGCTCTGGCAATTTTGATCTGCAAGGACCTCAGACCATCCTGTGTGGTAGAAAATGTAGGCTTCAGACCCCTCGTCCAGACACTGGAACCACGCTATGTGCTACTGACACGGAAACAACGGAGTCAAGTCACAATCTCAAAGATGTACAGAGAAGTTCAAAACAATGTCGCAACTGCAATGAAATCGGCAGAGAGAGTTGCCATCGCTGGTGACAGCTGGACAAGCAGAGCTACGATTCCTATTTGACCATCACCTCTCAGTACACTGACAGTAGCTGGTCCCTCATGTCCCACATTGACAAACGCAGGCGATTGAAGCTCGCCACACCGCGAGTCATCCTGCTGAGCTGCTGACGGTTTGTGGAAGTCTAAGTTGCCCTTTTGTTTTGAACGACGGTCAAATATTTAAATAAAAAGTGCATGATGTTGTATAACTATTGTTTAATGGTCAGTTCTCAATGTAAATATTAATATTTAATGATGCAGCAGGGTAGAGGGTTACTTTTACAATTGAATTTACAGCATCAGTCCTTTGAGAATCTCTTCCATTACCAAAGCAAAATTGGTATTGTAACTAAAATATCGTATCGTATATTGGATCGAATCGTATTGGAAATCGTATCGACTTGGGACCTCGTGTATCGGAATCGGAATCGTATCGTATCGGGAGGTCAGTGGTGGTACCCAGCTCTAATCAACAACACCACAAACATCACGCCCACCACCACCACAACCACCATCTCCACATTGCCACCACCATCATTGCCACCACCATCATCCACAAATCACCACCACTATTATCATCAGCACCCCCACCATTACTAACACGATCACCATCATCAACACCACCATCAACACCATCATCACCACCATCCTCACCACCAACACCACAACCATCAACATCATCTCCACATTGTCATCACCACCATTATCACCTCTATCGCCACCACCATCAACACCATCATCACCTTCATGGTCACATATCCCACCATCATAAACACCTTCACCATTATTATCATCACCATCACCACCACCACCACCAATACTTTTACCACCACCACTACCATTATCCCCACTACTATCACCACCACCATCACCATGTTCATCACATCAACACCACCAACAATATTCCCACAACCACATCACCATTACCATTGCCATCACCACCACCACCATAACACCACCACATCACCATTCCCATCACCATTACCACTACCACAATCCCCATCACCACCATCACCACCAGGACCATTTCAACCCCCACAGCCACCATCGGCATGATCACTATCGTCACATTGACACCACCATCAACTCCATTACCATCACCATTAACATTACCATTTCTATCACCACCACCATCACCACAAATAATTCCATCACCACCATCACCACTATCACCATCAACACCACCATAACCACCATCATCACCACTACCACAACCACTACCACCATCACCATCATCATCATCACACCACCAAGTTGTCTGTCAGGTCCCTGATGAGCTCAGATGTTGTTTCCAGACATCACCAACAGATCAATGAGACACAAACTTGGGCAGACATGATTTTCCTGGTTTGTGACGCTTTGAGGACACTCCAGAATGAGACACGTCTGCAGAGGCAGATTTCAAACTACCTCTAAAGGGGCCTCGGCCATTTTTGTACAACATGGGATTTCTTGAGGTTTCAGGCTGTTCAATCCATGTAAAAACAATCTCCAAAGACTAAAAAGAGAATCTGGCTGGGAGTCTGACGGGCAGAATAAAACTTCGATGAATTCTTATTCAGCCCGTCCACCAAGGCTAATGAATATCGGCCTGTAGATTTTCAATAATCCTACTGACAGATGGACGACCAAAGAAAGCAACAGACGAAGGTGAAATACAACATTCAGAGCAAAGGTAATGAGAGTGATCCTTAGGGTTCATTTACTGAGGAACCAAAAGCTGTGATTCGTTTCCAGCGACAGGAGAGATTCCTTAAACAGTGTTGGTGTCATATGTGAAGCCTCGGTGTGACCGCCACAGTCCCTGGACTTCTCTAGAACTGTTTTAGTGCCAACTTTTCACCATCATCATCATCACCATCATCATCGTGGAATTCCTGAGAACATCCACGATGATTCTGTCAGTGTCCAGTAAAACTCTGGTTGATGCAACGAGGTAACGCCTTGTCTTTGACGCCAATTTGTCTGCTAGTTTTAAGTTGCCTGAATTTGCTGTTTATTTCCACTTGGTTCCAATTGGTACGACCCGGCTACCTGCAGCCCTCACCACAAAACCAGCACCGTGTGAAGTCTCCCATATCCGCAGTCCTACTTCAATAGAAATCCCTGCTCCTCTAGTCTCGGACTTTACCAGCAAAGTTGGGAGGCTTGCTGGTGAAACTCAGTGGCTAATACATCCCGAGGTACCATAAATCAAAGCAGGCTTTATTTGTCAGAGCGCAGATGGCCCGAATACACACCTCACCTAAATGAAGACCTGAGGAGGGGAGCTAAATGGGGAAAGTGTTTGGAGAGGAAAAGGGGCACCTGTTCGCCTGTCATACGGCGGCTCTTCTGATCAGCTGCTCGGAGCTTCCCCCTGAGCTGTTTCAATGCTGAATTAATAATGGCAAACAAAGCCAAAGCCTCCTCACAGCCCCTCTGTGAGTTCATTCTCTCTCCACTTTGGTCCCTCTCAACTAATCTTCAGTGTCACACTTAATGAGATTTTCAGTTTGTAAAGTAAATGGAGCAATAACTCCCCCAGCACACGCTGCCGCCGCCATTCCCACCGTCACCTCAAATGCTTTTAAGCAACCACCTCTGCACCTTCTGTCTATTCCTCCTCTCTGTAAAGGGTGCATAATGAAGGATTATTACTTCTACAAATCGCATTAAATTATTTACTGTGCAAATATGACGCTGAAAGTACTGAGTTTAATGTGCTTCATTTTTAATGAGTCAATTCTACATCTTCTCCAGGAGAATAACAAACTATGACTCATCACCAGATAAATATTCATCTCCATGTTTAACGTACTAAATGAAATTAACAGTAAATGACGCTGCCATCAGCGAAAGCTGTTTGAGCTCATGTGAGAAGTGTGATGGAGGCAGACACAGCACATGAACATGTAGACTTGTCTGACCCCTCAGTCTGCTCTCCAAGTGTTGACCCTGCAGAGCTGCAGAGCTGCAGGGCTGCACGTTGTCGCTCGGGCTCTCTCTGGTGAACTCTGGTGGTTGTAGCCAACAATGCATGGAACTCCTGTCTGTTTCCCTGAACACAGAGCCAGACCGGGTCATCGCGCTGCGCCCCTGTGATTATGTATCGAGAGCGTCCATTAATATCAAGAGAAGCTGCTCCCCTGACGGCTGTAGAACTCTCCATCTCTCCCTTCATGAGCCGTTGATGGCAGCTGTGGCTCAGCAGCTGAGCAGGTTTTCCAGTGATAGGGATGATGGTTCGAGTCGGTCTGGCTGAAGTGTCCTTGACCAAAACACTGACGAACTTCCTGATCATGTTATAAGATGTTCCTGGCTAAAAGTGCATAGAGCTGCCAACAGTTGATTGCAAGTGAAGGCATCATGTTTGCAGCCACATGAAACAAATCAATCGTATCATTGATCGTGCATTTCCAAGGATCAATATCGTGAAGCTGGTAACTGCTCTATATTGTGGAGACTGTCCTGCATGCATGCGCAGCTGGCGGCTGGTGATGGTTCAGTCACACCGTCACACCAGCCCTCACCCTCTCACCATGACACCATTATGAGGCTCCACTCCAGCAGCCACGCTCTTTGTGCTTTAATTCAATCTGCAGCAGACTAAGGGTGCGGCTGAATGCTCCTTTTTGCTTCGGAAGGTTCCTGACTGAGTGTAATGAGGCGGACGGATCTCCGTGGCAGCCATGATAAGAGCTGTTTGAATTCTCTAAATGCTAAGAAGGTGCTTCATTGCTTCCTTTCTTATCTCCTCCAGCATAGATACACTGGACCAGCCTTTACGCAAAGAGATAATGCCATCCCACAATTCCTTGTGGCAGCCACATTTTAAGTGAGTTAGAACTGTGGAATAGAGCACCGTGGTATCTTTCTCCTGTTGACATATAATATCATTTTTTCTACACTTTCTCTACTGGGGTCGCAGAGAAAGCACAACCATTCCTCCAGAGTATTCTATATCAAGCAAGGACCGTCAGTGTCTCTTCACCACACACACACACACACACACACACACACGCACACACACACACTCACACTCAGAATAATAACAACTTGATCACTTTAGTCGCCTTCTTTCTGCTCTTTTATTTAATTTCATTAGTCAGTCTGGCGTCCTCGGCGGTCCAGGTCCCACATACTCCTCTACTCCTGACCCTAAGAAAAAGTGTGTGTGTCTGTGGGGGGGGGGGGGTCAGCATCCAGATCCAGCATCATCGATTAGATGATTGATTTAAAAAGGGAAAAAATCAACACATTTTAATCTTTTGAATCTTTCTATTTGTTGTTTCCGCTGTTGTGAGGAGTTTGACCCGGAGGACCATGGCACTGTGCAGCGAGAGAGAAAAGACTGAGTCACATGATCGACACGGTCAATGCCGGCGAGGGTTCTCCTCAGGATTGAGAGTGTTAAAAACACCCAGTTTCTCCAACATCCTGCTGATCACACACACGTGACCTGAATGTTGGTCATGTGACTGCTGCTCTTAGTCCGGATGATTAATTGCTTCTTAAGCCTAAATGAGACGTATTTGATTTGTACCTTCGTGTTCCCACATGTTCCACATGATTCAATTCATCCAAGCCCAGTTGGAAAAGTGAGAGCGACACCAGCACTCGCAGATTTCTGTCAGATTCACTCAGGTTCCTGGGAACGATGCCCAGCTGGTAGCACTGGTGGAGACACATGTTCTCCTCTCAGAGACCCGGGGGGCTGTGAGGACGGGGGTGAGCAGCAGTTCGGCCCCTGGAGCACAGCCACATGTCATTACTATGCAAAATTGTTGCCTGAAATCAAATTAAACCCATAATCCAATAAGCCACCGTTTCAGCTCACAGTGACCCGAAGGACTCGGCGTGAAACCTCTGACAGGCTGCAATCAATATGATAGGAGAGCCGCAGGCGCCGGACCTCAGCGGAGACAACGCCGTGCAGTTAGAGGGTCACTGACGCGCTTTGTATCGGCTGCCTGTAATTGCATTTCAGAAATGCTTTTTAGTTTCCTCCTGTCTATCATTGATTTTCAGGTCATGGGGTGACATTAAAGAGGAAGAGGAAGTGAGGGGGGGCACGCACATGTTCATGCACATTCATCTACACCGTCAGTGGCTGCAGCAATAAAACATAAAGCCAGGAGACTGAGATGACGACAGGGCTGCCTGTTTTCTCCAGGAAGGTTTCTACTGAGTATCACCATGA
>NC_141341.1:19967500-19980000 GCF_037954235.1 Aulostomus chinensis | reverse complement strand
GAAGGAATAATGTCTCTTTAAATGTCTATTGTTCTCCCAGTCTTCCTTTCACCCAGACGCCGTGTACCATTAATCACAGCCGACAGCAGACCGAAGAAGAGGCGGGGCTTCGTGATACAGGCCAGGAGGAAGTAGGTGGAGCTGTGACATACAAGATGCATCAAACACACCACCTACCAGCCTGCAGGGGAGTCTGCTCCCAAAACGCCACTGATCACAGTGGCTCCTCCTCATCATCCTCAGATCAGAGGAACGACACATTTAGGCCCCACTGATGTCAGACCCTCAGTGAGCCTCTCTGACTCCACCCCCAGGCGCCACCCAGCTGATGGATCATTTCCTTTATAATACCAGTCGAAAAACAATACTTTTTGAATTGTGTTATTCATGTGTTTGCCTCTGTGTGATCTGTGTTTGCTGAAAACTGAAATGTCCACCTTTTCCAGGATGGCAGCAGTATTCATAGTTACTAATATTCAAATACTACTTACAGTATTTTCCCAATAAATGATATAAAACTGGTGTGTAAAAATGAAAAGATCGATGACTTTTTTCAGTGTAAAGCCTCGACGTGCCTTTTATTCTCGTAGCATCTGCTATGAGTCTGACTGTCGGAGAACCTCCAGGCTGGGGGTGCAGGATCAGTTCCACAGCACAATCTTACTGGAGACGTTCAACAACATGGGACTCAAACCCAGAGACTCCGTGAGAGTCTGGCGATGCGTCGGAGACACCAGGAAGCAGAGACGTACCAGCGCCTCTGTCCGGAGGAGAACTCTGTGTTTAGTAGCCTGAAGCTGGAGGCTCTGGTCCTCACTGACCTGTTTCCCCTCTACAGAGCTTCTACTGCTCTATGGATCCACCCCCCCCCCCCCCCAAACCTCAGACACCATTCAATCCTCCTTCCGCTGGCTGCCTGGAACACCAGCCAGTCATTTCACCTGCACACCAGGAGCTCTCTGGATGTGTTTTGCACAGGAAGGAAGTTAAGGTGTCATCACGCCAGCAGCCCCGTCAGTCTGTGGCAGCTGTGGTGGGATCAGCGCGGTGGACGGTGACGGAGGTTCCAACTCAGAGGCCATCAGACTCCAAAGGCATGCTGCTCATGTCCACCCACCCACCCATCCATCCATCATCCCTCCATCCATCCATTCATCCATCCCTCCATCTTCTCCTGTTCAGGGTGGTGGGGGTGGAGCCTATCCCAGCAGCCTTTTCCCTGGACAGGTCACCAGTCCATGGCAGGGCCAACACATAGAGACAGACAACCATTGGCTCTCCCAGTCACACCTACAGTCAATTTAGAGCCTGGATTAACCTGGTCCCTCTTGATGTCTTTGGACTGTGGAGGAAGCTGGAGTACCAGAGAGAACCCAGCAGGAACAGGGAGAACATGGAGACTCACCCAGAAAGACCCCGTGCTGCAGCCAGGGCTCCACCCACAACCTTCTTGCTGGGGGGCCACCGTGAGAACCACTTGTCATGTCATAAAGGGAAAAAAATACCTGACAATAACTCAGCCACATGTCAGGCACGTCATGATTGACAGATAACAAACCACGAAACACTCAGACATATGAAAGCCATATTGTGATGCGACTTCTATTAATATTTAAAGATCTGTATAAACTCACATTCACATAAACTCTCAATTTTATTCAATTTAGGATGAATGCCAGGGGTCGCGAGCTGTCGGGTCCCACTGGCGGGTTCTGTGCTCCGACGCTGGCGGAACGCTTGACTCTTGTTTAAGGTCACGCATGAACAGCAAAGTCAAGCTCTCGTTTTTCTAGAAAGCCACAAGGAGGTTTTTTTTTAACGGTCTCCACATTTCCCTGTCCAAACGCGCCTCAAACTACCTTTTTATTATTTGAAGTACCTTTCAACTTTTGAACAAACCTGCTTAATTCCATAGAAAACTGTATTCAACTGGAGCTGAGAGACGGCCCTCGCCACCGACTGTGCCTGCATGGCATCTGACAGGCTGAACAGAAATGTGAGCACAAAGAGAAGAAACATGAACTTTCTAGTCTTTCCTCCCTCAGCAATGCAAGAGGACATTTATGACACCTTTCAGGTGCTTTTCTCAGAGTTTCTCTCCAAGTGTTTCCAGACATAAATGAGAGTTTCACTGACTTCAGCTGGGTTTGCTGCAGTGACCAGCAGTGTCAGGATGGCTAACATTCACACTCCCATTTGCTCCCTAAAAGATTCTGATTTTAAAAAAGGACAAAAATAAACATTCAGTCGTTTGTCTTCTCATGAGACGACGTAAGAGACGCTCCTCCAGAACCAAAAAGTGTGTATGAGAGGAACAAACACACTGATTTGCTCCAGGGGAGCCACGGCGGTCTGATGGGTCTCCCGGCGGATCGTTCTGGCTTTGCAGCCTGGTTATTTACCGTTCAACCGCCACTTTCTCCTATCAGGGAATTTCATGTTCACAGAAAATAAGATTTTCATGACATGGTAACCTTGACACAGCTGAAGAGGAAACATGATCTTAGTGGGGATGAGTCCCGTCTGATCACATTAACAAGCTGATCTTATTGACAAAATCATTCACGCTCTCAAAAGAACAAACCATGTATTTCCTGCATGACCTTCATCCTGCCGCTATGTTCATTATCTCCCTACTCCAAGTATAAATAGAGGATTCACTCAACGCAGTCCAAAGCAGTTCTCTCCTCCCTGAGCTGGCAGCCAGGCTCAAAGCCGCTGCCACTTCTGATGCATGCTTGTGCGAGGGACGGATGCAGGTGAGCTGAGGCTGCCTTCAAAACGAGCGCCCAGGCTCTGTTCTCACATGATACCAAAGCACATGAGGGTGAATGATGCCGTTACCAGGATGGAAACACTTTTTGAAAAGCATCAAACTAATACTGAGCCTGAGAGTAAAGGAGCCACAGCAGCTGTTCACCACAGCGGCTGTTCACCACAGCGGCTTTTCACCACAGCAGCTGTTCACCACGTTCACCACAGTGGCTTTTCACCACAGCAGCTGTTCACCACGTTCACCACAGCAGCTCTTCACCACAGCAGCTGTTCACCACGTTCACCACAGAGGCTTTTCACCACAGCAGCTGTTCACCACAGCGGCTGTTCACCACGTTCACCACAGAGGCTTTTCACCACGTTCACCACAGCAGCTCTTCACCACGGCGGCTGTTCACCACGTTCACCACAGCGGCTTTTCACCACAGCGGCTGTTCACCACGTTCACCACAGCGGCTTTTCACCACAGCAGCTGTTCACCACAGCGGCTGTTCACCACGTTCACCACAGTGGCTCTTCACCCCAGCGGCTCTTCACCACGTTCACCACAGAGGCTTTTCACCACGTTCACCACAGAGGCTTTTCACCACGTTCACCACAGCAGCTCTTCACCACAGCGGCTGTTCACCACGTTCACCACAGCGGCTTTTCACCACAGCGGCTGTTCACCACGTTCACCACAGAGGCTTTTCACCACGTTCACCACAGCAGCTCTTTACCACAGCGGCTTTTCACCACGTTCACCACAGCGGCTTTTCACCACAGCGGCTGTTCACCACGTTCACCACAGCGGCTTTTCACCACAGCGGCTGTTCACCACGTTCACCACAGCGGCTCTTCACCACAGCGGCTCTTCACCACGTTCACCACAGAGGCTTTTCACCACGTTCACCACAGCAGCTCTTCACCACAGCGGCTGTTCACCACGTTCACCACAGCGGCTCTTCACCACAGCGGCTGTTCACCACGTTCACCACAGCGGCTTTTCACCACAGCGGCTGTTCACCACGTTCACCACAGCGGCTGTTCACCACAGCGGCTGTTCACCACGTTCACCACAGCAGCTCTTCACCACAGCGGCTCTTCACCACGTTCACCACAGCGGCTTTTCACCACAGCAGCTCTTCACCACGTTCACCACAGAGGCTTTTCACCACGTTCACCACAGCAGCTCTTCACCACAGCGGCTGTTCACCACGTTCACCACAGCGGCTTTTCACCACAGCGGCTGTTCACCACGTTCACCACAGCGGCTGTTCACCACAGCGGCTGTTCACCACATCAGCTATTCACCACAGCAGCTGTTCACCACAGTGGTGTCACAGCTGCTGTGCTTATTTCAGGGTTTTAAAGTGAAGACTCTTCAAATGAAGAGAAGACCAGACAGGACGTCCATGGGACCTCTGCCATCTAGTGGCCGTAGTAGTTATGACAGGGGAAAGTATGGGCCAGATATGAGTGTGTGACAGGTTGATATCAGAGCATTAACCATTACAATGTGCTCACAATCCTCTGTTGCAGTGATGCCTTTTTCTTACAATCAAATCCCACGATTGACGTCTCCATTGGTTCATGCCTCCATAAATACACTTGCTAAGCTCAACACAGCTAACATGGAGCTTTCCTCCCTCCACTGCCCAGCTCAGACCAGAAAAACTCAACGAAACCATCATGGACGAGTTCCAGTTGAGTCTGTTACGCTCCCCCTGGTGACCATGTCCAAGTGTCCTTGAGCAAGGCACTGAACCCCTCATTGCTCCTGATGGCATTGTGATGGACTGGTGACCTGTCCAGGGTGAACCCGCCTCTCACCCAACGTCAGCTGCGAGAGGCTCCATAATAGAAACATCTGCTGGTCTGTAACGTTACGCACACTTGCAATGTAGAGGTTAGCATTAGCTTGTCATGTTAGCATCAGGGAGGGGGTGCCATTTTTTCATTCTCGATGAACACAATCATCATTCCTCAGGAAGTCCGGATTGTCACACGTGGCTGGTTTGACTGCTGCGTGGACTCAACGTCCAGACGTCAGGACGCTCTTGTTTTCAGGACAGCGGTGAACAGCAACTGTTGCTACACAGCGACACGCTAATTCACCTGAGGAGTTTAAGTTTTTTCACTTCTTTACTTGTGCCGAGCCTGCAGCAGTTAGCAAACAAACCCATTACCTCGACAAGTTATTCTTAGATTTTCATAATTCTTGTCAAATTCAAATCTTCTCAAAAAAGCAATGCACCAAATAAAAGCCTCCCATGTTTGTAGGCAGAGACCGAGGAAACTCCCTGAATGTACCGTAGCTTTTCAAATATTCTAATTTATTCTTAACCAAAATGAAAAACTAAAGAATTGTGATCAAATCAAGATCATGATGCTGCCAGGGAAAAAGTCAGGATATGTTATTTTTGCCACATCAGCCGGTCGTCGGATCAGACGATGTCAGAATACTGAATAACAGGAACACCTGTGCAAGGACGCAGGAGGAGTCCGCAGCTGTGTCAGACTGCAGGCCGCCAGGATGTGGTTACCAGTGCTGCGTGACACCCATGGCAGTTTACCAGCCAACAACAAGCAGAGGTGACTGAGGCACGGGGGGCCGGAGGGGCGGAACCAGAGCGTGGAAAAAGCCTCCTGGCAGCAGTGAAACATGGAGGCATGTGGGCGGCGTGGCTCAGGGGTAGAGTGGCCGTCTAGCAACCAAAGGGTCGCTGGTTCGATCCCCGACCCCGGTGACCATGTCAAAGTGTCCTTGAGCAAGATACTGAACCCATAATTGCTCCTGATGAGTAGGTTGGCACCTTGCATGGTAGCCTCCACTATCAGTGTGTGAATGTGTGTGTGAACGGGTGAATGAGATGACACTGTAAAGCGCTTTGAGTACCACTAAGGTAGAAAAGTGCTATATAAGATTGAGTCCATTTACCATTTGGAGTTTTCAAGAACAGCAAAGTCTGCTCAAATAAACTTGATGAAAAAAGAAGAAACAACAAAATCTCTCTCTCCTCTTTTGAGGTCAATAATCGGCCGTTTCTACCGGAACCATCAACGTCACATCCGATCCACAGGCAGTTCCCTCAGAACCAGCTGAATTTATTCGTTCTCCACCCACTGCTCTCACACACCACACACACACACACACACACACACACACACACACACACACACACACACACACACACACAGAATCCCTGCCTCTATTCCAACATGGCAGCAAAGTGTCTGATGAGAAGGATTGTGGAGAATGAGGTTCCTCCTGGTGACTAAGAGCTCACCAAACCTGGGGGGCGGAGAGGCGGGGCCGTGCTGGAGCTGTCGGTGTGTTTATTCCAACCTACTTCCTGCCGTCAGCATGAACTGAGGAGGAGGAGCGAGCAATAACAGCAGCAGTTGCATTTCAGTGCAGGAGTCATTTGAGGTTGACAGTACGAATTCATCTGTGTGACACAGAGATGCTCCTCAGGCCTGAGCAGACGACCGCAGGGGAGCCGATGCGGCAGCGAGCTGCCAGTGGCCCAGACTGACCAGCGTGTGACCTCACCAACGCTAACTGATGAACGGGCCTCCGGGCATGTGACCAAAACGATGCTAGCGTGCTTCCAGATGTTTTCATTTTTAGTTGTGAAACGTATCTGACTGTGACCCAGTGGTCTCGGTGTGGAACACAGTAAACAACACGGATGTTATAAATACCACAGTACACACGACGCCATCAAGCAACTCCTAAATGGCACTTCCACAATGTAAACGAGCGTATGACCGTCCGTCTGCTGACTGTACGTACATGAGGATGATGACCTCATCCAGGGAGACAATGAAGACGATGACTGGCGATATGTGACGTCACACCAAAGACGCTGGGATGTGAAAAGAACTCTCTTTGGATCGACACGATTCACACAAATGACCGATTCTGATTCAAAACAGCAACTAGATAGCAGGTAGTTGACAGGAACCTTCCTCCCTCGTCTTCCTCCTGCTGTTCTCCAGCTACGCTGATCAGAACATGAACTCACATCACGACTTCAACGCATCAGCGTCAGAATACGCCGCCGATCCAGTAACCATCAGCCATCCGCTCATCGTTTCCTGTCCAAGTTGCAAGTTGCAGTAATTTCAGGGCCTGCATCTTCCAGTGCCAGTGTTGAATATCCGGATCATTCCGGTCTCATCTGCTGACTCAAGGTCAGGATCCACAACCGGTACCTGCAGCAGAACTGTTCAGAAGTGCCAAGTCCTGCTCCTCTGAACGCAGCTCTTTGCCACGACTCGTTCACCATTGTTTCTGTTGGCTTCACTAGACTATGTTGTGAGGTGGAGAAAGGAGGCTCTCCGTTTGCTGGTGTGTGTGTGTGTGTTTACGGCAGCGTGGAGAAGCCATGATGAATTGTATTGTCCACTGCTCATCAGCACATATTCCAACCTGCTTCCTTCTCCTTTTGTTGCTTTTTCTCTTCACACTGCCTCTCTCCTCGTCGGCTGCTGAACTTCGGAGGGATATTTTATTAACCTCTGGCCTCCTGAAATTCTTTGTCTCTTCACACCCAAAATCCTAACTCTGATTTCCTTCTAAAAATTTCATTTCCTCGTTTTCTATGTGGATGATGACATCAGATCAGCTGTGACACACACAGGCACTCACTCCGAGACGCGGCGGTCCCACAGAGACCTCTTGTTCACCACAATGGCATCCCAAGGAGCTCCTCTTTGAAGTTTTAAGGCTTGGGAGGCCTGACCGATCGGCCGCGCTGCCCCGAGCTGCAGGCCGGCGACAGGACAGGCGAAAAAATCCATCAAAGCCACAGATGAGTTCGTGCTGAGAAACCTGCCCCTCTGTCAGCTGTGAGTGTTTTGATCAGTGCCTGACCACACGGAGAACGTTCCATCGTGGTAAGGTTCCCTCAGTCAGGGTTCACGTTCATAGCGACTTCTTAGGATCTCAGGATCCGCCTTTGCTGTCCCCAAACAGGATCCAGCTCAGGTGAGACGGGGGCTGGATGCTGCCACTTTGCATATTTCTACCATCTGACTTCTCCTAGATGAGCAACACATCACTTCAATGGTGGCAAATCAAGAGATGAGTAGAACCTGGCCAGGGTTCTATAGACCTGGTCTGTTAGCCCAAAACCTGCTGAAGTCAAATTACAAAAGCCTTTACCCACCAGATGGGTGCCGATTCTCAAACCAGTGCTACTCAAGACCTCCCGGGCCTTGGTTCTCCATCCTGAACCGGACTGGGTGACACAATCACGGCTGACAAGAGGAACCCAGAACCAAACCTGATTTGGAGGTTGTGGGGAATCCAGAGAACGGCTCAGAAGAAGGAAGAGCACACGCAGGTGGTCAAAGACCCCGGATCAGACGTGACGCACGCACACACACGTACTCTCTCTCACTCTCAAACTCACACACACACACGTACGCACACACACACACGCACGCACACACACACACACATACACACTCTCTCTCACTTTCAAACTCACACGCACACTCTCTCTCACTCTCAAACTCACACACACTCTCACTCTCAAACTCACAGACACGCACGCACGCACGCACACACACACATACACACTCTCTCTCACTTTCAAACTCACACACACACGCACACTCTCTCTCACTCTCAAACTCACACACTCTCAAACTCACACACACACACACGCACGCACGCACGCACACATACTCTCTCTCACTCTCAAACTCACACACACACTCTCTCTCACTCAAACTCACACACACACTCTCTCACTCTCAAACTCACAGACACACACGCACGCACGCACACACGCACACGCACACACTCCAGTATGAATCCACCACAAAAAACTGGTCCATTTTTCCCAGTCCAAATGTGCGCTGGTCAGAAGTGAGGTAATAAGCACTAATTGGAGATCAAACACATTAGTAATCCTTGTGTTTTGATCATCATGAATTAATTTAGGATTTGGAAGAGCCGTTGTGCCACCTTCTCCAGGACATTTGTGATGTAGCTGAAAACAAAAGAACCCTCTAACGTCTTCACCTGTCTAATCATCAATGATGAAAATCATCGCCTGACATGAAAAACTAGATTGTGGCATTTTTCCATGTCGCAGCCGTTGGCCATCAGGCACTTCGGACTCCTGGTTCAGAATTATTTTCTCTCTGAAGGCCTTAAACCTGCCAGCACAGGTGTTCATACATTTTATCATTTGAACTGATTTACAAATCCACCAAAAAAAATCACCAAAGTTGCACAACCCTTCAGTCAGAAGTGGGAGGAGCCAAACACAATCACACTTCATCCTCCAGCAGTTCAGTTCAGTCGGTGGGATCTGTGGTCGATGTGACGAAGCTGTCGGTTCAGCTCCTCTAACCAGCACCTTAATGGACTCGTCACATGACCACCATTCAGGTCACATGTGAGTGACCGGCAGGCTGCAGGACGAGACAAATACATCGATAAGTCTTTGCGATGGCGACGCTAATGATTTGTGGCATCAGAATTGTGTCCCACCGCTCTAAAGACAAGGTCCCTGTCCCCCCAGCCCCAAACCAAATTGCTGCATCCGTCCTGGCAGCTGGGACAGACCACGGAGACACAGCAGCGTCACGCTGACGGACTTCAGCGGCGTCGGTGTCCCTGCTGCTGCAGGAGCAGCTACACTGACCATCACTGACAGAGACAGCCAACAGCCTTCATGCCTCAGACACGCGGACGCGTAACAGACGTGTTTCCTGATGCCGGTCAGGACCAAACATCGTATTTCTTCAGACAGAGGAAAAGTAATGACTTCATCATGCCTGCTGGGGCGTCTCCGCCTCCTGGAACAGCCGGGATGTGAATTCTCTCTGTTCTAACAGAGCATCCAGGCGGCCGGCGCTGTGGTGGGAGAGCTGCTGCCACCATGTAGTTGAAGTACAGCAAGCTTGGAATTCATTTTCCTTTCTGATGTCAAAAATAACAACAGGGTTTCCTGCCCATTGCACTCACAACTTTGCTGCACGTCCCTCGCACACGTGTGGTGGCAGCAGCCGGTGAAGTCTGAGACTTCAGAGGAGGAACAACTTGTTGTCTTTACTTCCTGGACCATTAAACAGTGACGCACTGAGCAGCTGGTTTTCCTCACCACGACACAGGAGCTTTCAGAGCCACAAAATCCCGCCGTTCCAGTCTTGCTGACAAGGCTCGTTCCGATTGGTGATCAGATCATTGATCAATGAATGAATGGACATTTCACGATCATCTTTTCCGATGATCGGATGTGCTGCAACGGCCGTTGTGCAAACGACAATCTGTGCATCCGCTCACGAGGACTGGCAAGGTGCGTTAGCGGTGCTAGCCTGGGTGGGACGGTGAGTCCGCAGCACTCATGTTGCTATGTGAGGATAATGAGCTTCATATCAAGCCTGACTCTTCACGGCCAACTGTGAAACTACAGCCATGTAGCGACATGGATACAAATTCTATACAGGCCGTTGGGAATGATGGTCCCCAGTAACCCACCAGTTGTAGACCCGGACCGCTCCCAGGTGACTTTACTATTATCATTGTGACTTTTTAAAGTTTTTTTTTTTTTTCCTCTTCCGCTAACTCAACTTCTCTGTCCGCCATGTTTGCTGCCTTTTGTGATGTCACTCCTCCTACCCTCTACGAGATTGGAGGGTCCAACATAACCGCCGACCCTGTTGCTGACTTCAGAGGCCTGTAACTACCGCCGCTGCTTCAGACTTCACAGAGACATCAAAGAGCCATGAGCGGGAGCACGTCTCTCCCATGGCTCCTCTGACTCTCGCGTTAATGTGGTCACAGTCTCTCTCATTAAGTGTACAGCTGGAAGTGAGTTTTCTAAAACGCCACAAAAGAAGAAATGTGGATTACAACTATTGGTTGAACAGAATAAGTCAGGTCATGTCGTGCACGGTTCCATCAATAGATGGCGGTATAGACAAAGAAGCAATGGCTGTAACAAGCCGTCTACAGCATTTATGAGCTGGAAATCATGTCTTGAGGAAGTCCTTTTAATTGCACCGGTTGTTTTGGTTCTTTGGTGTCAGCTATTGTTTGATACGATGCCGCCTCCCCAGAGACGAAGACGACATCTGGGTTTAACCGAGAAGACGACGGACGACGGAAACAACCCATCAGTCACGCCGTTACATGTCAGTTTACTCAAACATCTCCCTTGTGGCACATTCACTCTTCTGAAAAAGCAAAAATCAGCTCAAGTGAACATGGGGGTGGGGGATGGATGTCCAACAATGAGGGGGGGGGGGGGGACTCAGGAAGAGGGGGAGTGAGTGGAGGGTCAGTGTGATAAGGGAGTTATTCATGTGAGTCTGAGGAGAGAGGGAGAGGGAGGGGAGATAAGCAGACAGGAGGACAGAGAGAGGCGTAAATGAGAGGGAGAGATAAGGAGTAATGGAAGGTCTCTTCCTCCACACTTTTCTCTCAAGGATGACTCTTATCCCACTGACACGTGATTGACAGCTGTCAGCAGCAGACACACTCCTCACCGACGTGTCCCCGGCCTCTCCTGTGACTGCAAACCATCCGCCGGCCAAAAAATTTAATTGTAATTCTGGAAATCAATACAGCTGCAATCTGCTGGGCTGCTGTAAGTAATGACGCGCTGTCATTCGCTGCGCTGGGAGCTGATAAGGACTCTGATTGGTGTGTTCCACCATGGCCGCAGCTCTCGCCTCGGATAGAAAAGGACACAAGGGTTTGTGTTGTAACGTATTGATTAGTGAAGCAGGATTCGCTGCCTCAAGGTTTGTGCTGAAATTATATTAGTCGTGATTCCCTGAAGAGTGTGTCCTGAACATCATGAAGCCACCACCGCCGTTTGATTGACAGCTGTCAGCCAGCCAGTGTCTCATCAATGACATTGTGACGGTGATGTCACTTCAGGAGAGGTGGTCAAACAGCTTCTCCCAACTCTACACACTCGCTGCTGTCTCACATGTGTGTGAGCATCTCAGCAGCATCTCCCGTGACTTCATGCACGTTAAACACGCGTGTAGAGACAATCATGAGTCCTTGATGAGCTTCCACGCAGACCAGAGGCTGGCGCTCCTCCTGGGTGACAGGGAGTCCGTATCTGCTGGTCCCTCTCAAGCAGAGCTGGAGGCCTGTTCGCCCGCTCAGAGGACCAGAGAGACGAAGCAGCAGCCACCAGATGCCGACGGCTGAAGCAGATGTGAAGCCGCGATCCTGTCTGATGCGGCCGAATCTTCTAGATCCATAATCAACATCAGAAAGTTTTTCATTCATGTGTGTGACACGTATTTCTGTTCACAAAACACAGATCATCTATCGGGATGTTCATGGTGTGGTAGGAGAGGTAGCCAGGTGCACCAGGATGCTGCACAGCTGGACTCCTGCACCGAGCACGTTGACAGAGTCGTGATGATGGTCCTGTTATCCTAGCTCAGTTAGCCATGCTGCTAATGTCAGTGGGCCAATCACAGACTCGGTGTCAGTGCTGCTCACTCTGGGAGGAACCGCTGAAGGCCAGGAGTCTGTTCTGCTGTAGCACTGCAATGCCAAATGTTTCAGTTTTATTTCTTTAATATTCTGCAGGTTTTCATGTTTATCTTTGATTCTGTATGAATATTGTTCCTTCAAACCTCTGCTGACAGTCTCCTGATCGTCGGAGTGACAGAGTTAAAGTTAGAGATGCAAAACCTCTGACTCTGAGTGTCAGAGGATGAACCAGCGTCCAGTCCAGCGTCGGCCTCGTGAG